>NW_026067944.1:16226647-16256671 GCF_014885135.2 Alexandromys fortis | reverse complement strand
GAGAGGGGTAGGAGAGTGGGGGGAGGGGGAGATGTATGGGAGGAGGGGGAGGGAAATGGGAAACGGGGAGGAGGTGGTAATTTTCAATAAATAAATAAATAGGTTTTAAAAGCTGGGCATGGCAATGCAGACCTTTAATCCCAGCTTCAGGAGGCAGGCAGAGGCAGGTGGATCTCTGAGCTCAAGGCCAGCTTGGTCTCACAGTGAGTTCCAGGACAGCCAGAGCTGCTATATAGAGAAACCCTCTCTCTAAAAATACTACTACTAATGATAATAATAACAACAACAACAATAATAATAATAGTAATAACTCAGCCATAAACATAGCACCAAGAGATTCCACACTTGTCTGCATGTAGGGTGCAAAGTAAAACTGCTATACACACTGAAAAACGACATGAATATGAATAAGGTGTATGGGAAGCAAATGGATTTGGGGTTTGGATCTAGGTCGCATCTGCAGTGTATCTTTCTGAGTGTATGCAAGTCCTCTAAAATCTGGAGAGTGGGAGGGACCACTAAATTGGACTGAGTGGGATAGTGTGAGTCTTTAGCTCTAGCAACCAGGAGGTATAGGCAGGCATATCTCTAAATTCAAAACACAACTTGTTCTACATAGTTTGAGGCCAACCAAGACTACATGTTGAGACCCTGTCTCTAATAAATAAACAAATAAAAGTAAAATCCTAAATGAAAAACACTTCTGGGCACTTCTGTCTTGTCTTAAGCATCTTGGATAAGGGATAGTCAGCAGGCTAAAAAAAAAAAAAAAAAAGTTTTACATGTGAATAAATGTTACTTTTAAGCATGACTTAAGAAAGGGGACATGGATTGCCATGCCATTTATCACTGAAGGTGGTGTTCTCAGTAATTGCTGTTATACTATTAGCAACAATTAGATTTCACTGTGAAAGTCAACCTAAAAGAGATATTAAAGAACAACATGAGACTAATTGATTTTGTTTTGTGCTCCCTAGTTATTAATAAATAAGTAAATAGCCTTTCATGAAATTCACCTTCTATAACCATTGGAAACGTCTCTAACATCAGATTTTTGAAAACCATTTTTTAAAGTCCACTGTCTTAAAAAGACTAAAAAGTACATATGCATCATATAAAGTGATACAATAAATTGATTTGTAGCTCTGAGTACTCTACTTGCAGAAGTAAGTAAATCAGTGCAAATTATCATCAATATTTGCCTTCATCTTTTATGTTTTTTTTTTTTTTTGTTTTTACTGTTTGTTTGAGTTTTGGGTTTTTTTTTTTGTTTTGTTTTGTTTTTTTTTTGAGACAGGGTTTCTCTGTATAACTCATTCTGTATATCAGGCTGCCTTCAACTCAGAGATATGACTGCCTCTGCCTCCCACGTGCTGGGGTTAAAGGTGGGAACCACCATGCTCTGTTGCGGGAGGTCCTTCCGCTCCTTCAGCCAATAGCCGCTGAGATACCAGCCCATTGGGGTGTAGTCTCTCTCTCTTTAAAAAAGCAGCCACTTCCCTCTCCTCTCTCTCTTTGCTTCCTGCTCCACTTCCAGCGCCTAGACTCCTTCCTGATTGCGCAGAGGGCTGTTGTCTGGGATGGTGATCTGTAAGTTTTTTCCCCTTTAAATAAATACCATCCTATTAATCATAATTCCAAACTGGTGTGGGATTGTTTGTGATTTACGCCTTCATCAATGCTCAACCTTATGTTTATTCTTTATTGAGCCAATTTTCAACATTTACTTAGATGTGGCACAATAAACACACATTTACTTCTGATCTCACTTGCAAACTCAACTACTTCTTTTAAAAGCCTTAACGCACACAAAGATGTCAAAACGCAGTATTTATGATGACATTTTGGGAGCTAGAAAGTAGCTGGATGAAGCTGTTCCTAGCTTGAGACCTGGGGAGCTAAAATCCAAACCATCAGTGGAAGAGGTTCAGGGTTCAGAACAAACTCATCTGTGCTTTAAGGATTTCAGAATCTGGAGGGGTGGGGGAGTAGGGGAGTGAAGGAGGGGATGGGGGGATTACAGGAATGTGAGGAACTACATACATTCTTGTAAAAGTGGAACTGAAAAGAGAGTGAAAAATAATCACAAAAATGGGAAAAAAATTTTCCCCAGGTCTTTTTTCCCAAAATGAAACCTATCCCGTAGTTGTTTCTCTGGAGAGAACTGTAAGAGATTCAAAATAATCAGAGAAAAGGTTTCCTAGGGAAATGTGAAGAAAATGAGTATACACAAGAGCCCATGCTGGGTGGACCCAATAACAAGAGGGTGAGGAGGTCCCTACTTTCTCCCTCAACTAGGCCAACTGATCACACCAAAAATTAAAGAGGGAAAGTCACAAGTAGGTAAGTGGGGAGTGTGGGGTGTGTGTGTGTGTGTGAGAGAGAGTGTGTAAGTTGAAAGTGATTGTCTCTGGGGAAAAGAAAGAAAGAAAATTTTTTTTTTTAAAAAGTTACATGCCTCCCCCCAAATAAAAAGCTAGTTGTTTCTATAACTCAAAAGTTCTTTTCTCCCTTCTTTACTGAATAGAATCCTAAGCATGAATTTGTCATTTTTAATAAGTTCTAATATTTTTTGTGGATGGGGATGACTAAACAAGCTGGAATAAGCCAATGAACAAGATTTAAGAAAAGATATTTTTTCAACTACCCCACAAAAATACCCTTGTCATGTCATATAGAAGTCAGATGTGGTAAGTTAGAATTCTAACATGTACCTTGGCTTATGAAATAAACCAGGGAGAGAGAAGAATAACTAAGAGAGAACAGAAACTGTACAATTGTAAACGTCTACAGTGCCTTCCCTGCACCATCTAGTCAAGACTTTTCCATGAGTAGTCCACATCTCCACAGCTTAAGTCACTTAAGTCAGGTCTGAACTTTGAGCGAAAAGGAATTCCTCATACGTAGGCCTCATATATGACTTTTGAAATATATAAACTGACTAAAGACAAAAAGTTAATAGTAAGAATTAATGAAAAAAACAAAAATAACAACAACAGTACATTATACACCCTCAGAAATCTTTCACAAAAGTGCAAGTATTGTATACATTTTGTAACAAGACCAAAAGGCTGTTTTCTAAGACAATTTGAATTTCTTTGAAGAGAAATTAAATACCTATTTAAAAAAAAAAATAATGAGGCAAACAAGCCCTTTTTCTGTTAAGACCATCTCTTTAGGTGTCTTACATTGGCCATAATTACTGTTAAAATTACTTCAGAATTATTAATATCTTTTGCTAAGAACCACCCAAATAAAAAACCACTTAGCTATGAAGTCAAAATTTAGGATATGACAGGCTCCTTCTGTAGGTACCACTGACAGTAAACACCGTGTTTATTGTTGGGCTGTCCTACCCTATGCGATGGGAGGCTGGACAGCATTTTTAGCCCCATCCCACTGGTTTGCTTGCCAGGACACTCTATTCTGAATCTGCCAAATCCCCTTGGAGAAAAAAAAAAAAATTCCTGAAAACCCACCAGAAAGAAAATACAGATGCTTTGAAAGTCACTGGGCTTTACTTATCCCGAGCATCTATCTATGACAATATTTACAAACTAAAATTTAGAGATAGTAACATTTTAAAATGGTATCTGAAGTTCATTATGAGATAGAATCTGTCAACTCCAAAGGTAAGATTATCTCTAATTCCCCTCTTAAACCCACAGAGGATTTTGCATCACAGAAATGTTAATATCGTCTATCTATTTACTCCTACCTATGCACTAGGTACGAACATAAGAGCTTTATGTTCATGATGTCCATTCTCTAATTTATACACTTGTCATCTTCCTTAGGTCGCTACCAAGCCCACTGTAGTACAAAATAATTTTATAGTCTACTTTAACCTATCAGATTTCCAGATATGTGTCTCATTATAATCATTCTGGTACTAAAATTAAGAATGAAGCATTTTAACTTGTTTACTTTACAATGTATGACCAACGTTAAATCATTTTAGGTTTTAGAAACTGAGAGTTTCCTACACCTAACAAGTCAAGGGAAACAACAATGATGTTCGTTGAAATTAATTTTACTACTATGTCATGATAAAGCATCCTTTTTAAACTTTTTTTTTTTTAATTTTAGGTGGGTTTTGTTTTGTTTTGGGTTTTTTTTTTTTTTCTGTTTGTTTTTAGAGAAAGAGTCTGTCTACATAGCCCTGTCTATCCTGGAACTCACTATGCAAACAGACTGGCCTCTAACTCAGAGATCCATCTTCCTCAGCATCCTAAATGCAGGAATCATAGGCCTGCACCACCACACCACACCTGGCTCTCTTTTAAACTTTGTATCTGTGCTTCCTTGAGTACTGTTACTAACTGCCTGTACTGTTAAAACTGTACTGTTATCCCCTGCCTGTTACTAACTTTCCACCACTGTATCCCATCCACAGTACACAATTCAAGGTAAGTGTTTGATTATTTGGCTTTCAGCAGATACTGAAGTTTGAATTCAAATCCCAGCTTGCCCTTCCTTTGGAACGCAAGGAAAGTTAACTTGTTTAGGCTTCACAGTCTGCTCTGTAACTCCTTGTCTGAAGGTTAACCCTTAATAGGCTTTTAGTAAAAGTTGCCTTCCCCTCCCTTTCATATCAAAGCAAATTAAGTAAGGGTTAAGTACCCATCTGAAGCATTTCTTGTGCAAATAACATAGCTCAAAAGTAATTAGAGGCAATTAGTTTTACTTTTGCTGAAAAGAACTGTTCCATTCCATTCTCCTATAACCCTAGCACCTACTGTCAAGAAATTTGATTCATATTTCCTTCCAAAAAGGAGATAAATTATAGATTTTCTTCTCAATATACTAAGCTGTATATTTAAGCCATATACTCAGTTTACTGTCAGTAGTTAAGAGTAAATTATCTATTTTAAGAATTACTAATTATTAGGTAATTTGCTAATAAATTAAAGTTATTTAATATCACTACTAGTAAATAATAGAACCTTATTTGTTTAAAAGAATTGATCTTTGTGAATACAGTTGTATAAGCCACTGTTTTTCTTACTGGAAAATTAGACAATTAATACACTCCTATTTTATTAAGTAGTAGATGAAATGTAATTTATTAAATGTGATTCTTTCATTACATTTAAAATATGTAAAATTAATATATATAAATATAAATATCACTTGCAAAATAAAACAGAACAGGAACTCAGAAAGAGATCTATTAGTGATGTATAAAATAGGTAATGAATTTTCAGGAAAAACTTGGCAATCTGAAAGTATGTTTATATAACGTAATGTAGCTATATAAAATTTCATTGCATTTTTCCTGTTCAGTTTTAGTCTTGGTTATCCATAATTTTAAAAAATAGTCAACCTCATCTGTTCTTAAAACATTTTAAAGACAACTATCAGAATCTGACGTTGTTGTTTACTGAGGAGGGTCTCATTATATAGACCAGGTAACCCTTGAGCTTGTGGTCCTGGCGTCCTACCCCAGATGTAGTCATAGTTTTCATGAGCTAAATCTGCTCATTTGCTCTTAAAACTTAGCTTCAAGAGGAAATTTAAAGGTGGGCAAAAGTTCTCCAAAAATGCTTGGCACTCAAAATTTTCAGCAATGAGGAGCCACTGGACAAGTAAATTAATATCACAAAGCTGGGGGTGGAACACATTGGGAGATCTAGCCTTGGTTTCACACACACACAACGGGGGGGGGGGGGGGGGGGGGGGGAAAAGCGGGGGGGGGGGGGGGGGGGGGGGGGGGGGGGGGGGGGCAGAGAAAAGCTGTTCTTTTAAAAAGTAAAAAAGAGAAAAGTGCAATGCCATTTGTCTCATAATATATTTAAAATAGCAAATGCCTGCTAATTTGCCTAGGTTTGAAGTTCCTAGTCTAAAACCTAACGGTTGCTAAACAAGAAACATGTAGTTATAAGACAGAGGATCTATAGACACTGAACTTCAGTGAGCATCAATTGTCAGGATGAAAAGACATTTTCAAGAAACTCATTAAATACAGAAAAAATGTTAAAGATATACATTGTTTATACCCAGACTGTTTCGACCTTCAAACCAATTAATCTATGACATCGGCAAAAACTTGCCAAAAGAAAATTTATATTCAATCATTAGCAACTTATTGAAAATATCAACTTTACCCTTTTTTTTAAACTTGAATGCTTGGCAGGACATAAATGAAATGTTAACCAATATAATGTCCACTCACTTTCGCTTTATTCGTCACCTGTGACCTGAGGGAAATTAAGGGCTAACTGATGCAAACTGTTCATGTATTTACCCAGCTAGCAACTATCTCACTTGACAAAAAAGGAAACTGAGGCACAGAGGTGAAGTAACTTGCACAGGTACCCAGGGAAGAAATGATAAACCCAGGACCTGAATCCCATGTGCACAATAAGAAGCATTTTTAAAGGTAATATGATAAAGTATCTTTTTTTTAAGAAGCAAGCGTTGCAAATGCAAAAAAAGCTATATTACAAATGTATGCGGATGAGAATGCAGATTATACTGACTTTATTCCTAAACACGTAATTGTTGCTATATTTGCTTACAATTCAATGCAAAACTACATTCAATCCTAACAGCAGTCCGCAGAGTGAAAGAAATAATTTACTGTCACTTTTCCAAAGCTGAAATTAACAGACGAACCAAAAAAAAAAAAAAAAAAAACCGTGTAACTTAAAAGATGGGGGAGGGGTGGTGTAACCAGGGCAATAGTTTCAGGAAAACGACTTTCTCTGTGTGCAGTTAATTAGGAAACAGTGTGTCTGTCAGAGAAGGGGGTCAAAAAAGGGAAAGATGACAATCACTCCATCAACGTCCCACGCCCAAAGCGCCCCCCACCCGGGAGGGAAAAGTAGCTAACGGTGGGTCAGTGCCAGTGCCAACTGAAGAACTGGTCCACGGGGACCTAGGAGGGAATGACAGGAGACCCTAGCAGAGGGGGAGGGGTGGCGATGACAGGAGGGCAGGCAGTGGGGATGAGCGCCTGCCTAGTGACTCCAAAAAAAACCCGAGAAAGCCGGGGATGTGGGTCTTAGAGAAAGGCAGGGGAGCTCAGCAGAAGTGAGGGGGGCCGGGCAGGGAACGTGCGTGAGAACGACGGGACCCTCGGGCACCGAGGGGGTCTCCGGGAGGCAGAGCCAGGTCAGGACGCAGTTCTCCCCTGCTGACCGTCCTGCTCCCAGCCCCTCCACCACGACAAACTCACTTTCTCCTCACCCCGAAGTCTGCAAATCACCCCCAACCTGCTCCCCGTGCCCCTTCGCCAAGCCGGAAAGCTCCGGAGAGGGAACCGGGGCTTCCCGGACTCCCTCCCCGTCCGGCTGGCGGCTGAGCCCCGGACACAGCCCAGAGAGGTGGCCCACAAGGCCAGCAGCCGCGCCGAGGCCCAGGAGCCGGGTGACAAGTCGGAGCGGCCGACGGGCGCCTCACCTGACAGAAGCGTCGGCAGTAATCCCGGCTGCTGATCCCGACGCCGCCGCCACAGCCGTCGCCGCCGCCGGCGTCCTCTCTGCCGTCGTCCGCAGCCCTGAGCCCCACAGGGCCCGGCGGGGACTCCACAATGGCCACGAGCTCTTCTCCGAGGCGTTCGGCCTCTTGATCGCTCTCTTCCTCCGCCATGAGGCTCTCGCCGCCCAGCGCGTACCCAGCCCCTGCGCCGCCGCCGCCGCCGCCGCTGCCTTGGTTAACCTCCTCCTCCTCCTCTAGTTCCCTCCTCCTTTCCCTCCGCCCCAGCCGGACAGGGGCCACACGGCTGGGCTCTACTTCCGGCTCCGCCCACCCACGCCCCCAGTTTTCACTGGAGGAAGGAGGCCGCCAATCATAGGCATACCCGCCCTACACCCCTATTGGTTCCGGGAGCCGTCCGTCTGCCAGGCCCGCCGCCTGTTGGTCGCCGCCGCTCGGCGGTTGCTGAGGACCGCCTACGAGCTCTGCCATAGGGCGCGCCCGAGGACGGGGCGCGGCGGGGGACACGGCGGCCGCGGCGGGGTTCGCTCGGGCGGCGGCGGCGGCGGCGGCGGCATCGGCGGCAGCAGCAGCGGCGGCGGCGGCGGAGGCGGCGGCCGCAACGGGACCTCCTTCATCCCGTTGCTCTGCCTTTCCCCCCTCCTCTCTTCCTTCCCGCCGAGGGCTCGTGCACTTCCCCTAACGGCGGCCGGATCCTACGGTCCCGAAGAGCTGGGGAGACGGAAGGTGGGCTTGGCCGTTGGAGCGGGCGGCGGGCCGGGGCCTTGGGCCCGTGCGAGGGAGCCGGGGGCGGGGCCGGCGGCCGCCGACGGAGGAGGAGGAGGGTGGAGGTGGAGACGGGCGACCTGACAGCCGCGGCCTGGGCCGCCGCCCGCCGTCCCCCTCCCCGGGGACAGCCACCGAGTCGGCCGCCGAGTCCGCGGGCCCTCGGACGGTGCCTGGGACGCGGCCCGGGGCGGCAGACGGCGTCGGAGCGCTGGGGCGCCGCCTCGGCCTGCGCGGCGGGAGGAGGCTGTCTAGACGTCGGCCGGCCCGCGCCCGCCTTCCCCGCCCCCACCGGAGCCTCGGGCCTGCGGAGCGCGCGGGCAGCAGGGGCACCCGCCCGGGCCGAGCGAACCGAGCCGCCTTCGAGGTCGGTGCTCGCCGATCGCGCAGCGAGGGCGGACACACCGGGGCAGTGCGTGCCCTACACGCTCAGCCGCCGGCCTGCGGTCTGCCTTTCCCGCCCCTCCACCATCTTTCCTTTCTGTTTGTTTTTGTGTCTTACAGTAAAGGCATGACTTCCCGGCGCCGCAGGGAGAATAGGGTGCAAGCCCAGAAACTCTTTCCCCACCACCACCTGTTGAAAAACTGATTTTCGAAGGCGTCTCCGGGTCCGAACAAACGGAAAGTTGCTAGGATTGGATGCGTCCCTAGTTCTGCAGTTTTGCACCGGAAAACCCTTACTACTTAATATCAAGGAAAAAAAAAAACTGGAAATTAAGCCGGTAAACATTTCTACTTTAAAACTTCTGAGTTTAGTTTTGCTTTAGTAAATTGCTGCTTAGCTTTTGTTAGCTAGTTCTTGCGTTTAGCTCAACTTCCTCATTTGTTTAAAATATTTCTGACTTCGGAAACTACTTTTACTTGTAACGAAGATCATCGCCTCTCTACGAGGCACTATCAGGAGCAAACCTTTCAATTTAAAAGACTAGAGAAGCTCAGGCCTCACATTAGTACAAGAATTACAGATTCGCAATTCGCTTCTGTGGTGCTAATTGTCTGTGTTCCTGCTTGTGCTCTGGTTCTTCTCGTCATAATTTGCAAAATTAATAGGTGCAATAAAGATATTTTCTGCCAGGGGGAAAAAAAAGAATTACAGATTTATCCAGCGGTGGTTGCCCACATCTTTAATCCCAGTACCCAGGAAGCAGAGGCAGGTGGATTTCTTTGAGTTCAAGGCCAGCCTGGTCTACAGGGCAAGTTCAGGGCAGCCTCCAAAGCTATACAGAGAAACCCTGTCTCGAAAAACCAAAAAAGAATTACAGATTAATTTTTTTCAAAGTTTGCAGTCCAGGTACTTAAATATAACTCCATAGAGAAAAAAAGCTTAAGTGGTATCCCAGAACAAGAATTCAGGTTTTTTCATGACTGTCTTATAGCCATTAATTATTACTAGAACAGGTTGGTTTCAGAGGTATAGAATACATGTAGAAATTTCAAATATTTGCACTGATAGTTGTTCACTGAATGTTAGGTAGGATTCATTGACCTGTCTTCTGCCATGGAAAACCTATAGCCTAACACAGTATCTGTCAGGACTTGTGTCAAAGATGTAATGGGGCAGAAATCTACAAAAATTAAGCATATTCTAGGCTTGTTGTGCCTTACAGAATTTTCTTGAATTGCTAAGTCCTCTAACTTAGATTTTTGCTGACACGTTGACAAAAATGAAAAGAATTTTGATGTTGCCCAGCAAGTAGATTAACACAGTGGGATACTCCATGGTTTGTAATTCTACTTAGAAAACTAATTCATCAGAACATATCTGGGCATGTTTCTCCAACATGTCTATAACAGAAATTATGTGAATTTTTATCATTCATTTTAGTGTCTTTAAATTTTGATTATTATGAAATTAGCTCAGAGGTATGGTCCCAAGGGAGTAAAACTTATTAATCATTTGTTACCAGAGTGTATTCATTGTCTTGGGTTTTCAGTACTGTAATTTTACAAAGCTCATAATCAGGTGATCATTTTAAGAAGTTTGTGGGACTGGTAAAATAGCTCAGAGGAAAGACGCTTGCTGCCAAGCCTGACAGCCATGAGTTCAGTCCCTGGAAGCACTGGGTGGAGAGGGAGATCCAGCTCCCTCTGAACTCCACACATGCCATGCATAGAGGCTCACATTCATACATACATGTAAACATAGGAAGTACAAATACCTGGCACATACCTGTAATCCCAACTCCTCAGTACAATGAGGCAGGAGGATTTCACATTGAAAACCAGCCTCAACCACAGTTGGGTTTTGTTTTTATTTTTGTTTTTTGCGGGGGGAAGGGGGAATGAAGGTGGTGTTTTAGATTTTTAAAGTTTGATATCTCGGTAGAATGAGTTATTAAGCTGCTTCTAAATTATATATTTGTGTAAATGGTTACTCGGGGGTTTTTTGTTCATTTGGTTTGGGCATTTTTCTGTTTGTGTTTCAGTTTTTGTTTTATGTTGGGTTTTTTTTTGTTTGTTTAATTGCTGGATTCAAACCCAGGACTTAGCTCATGCTGCACAATTGCTCTGCCACTGCCACTGAATTGTACACTGACCTTCATTTACTCTTTGAAACATCAAGCTTTGGTTGACTCCCTGTCACATATTGGGCACCATATTAAGAGAAATAAAAATTAGTCTTCAATGGAAATAAAACCAAAAGCATGTTGACTTAACTTTATTATCACCCTTTAAAAATACTTAGAGATATACATGTATTAAAAATAACTTTTCCAGGCGTAATATCATATACTTACATTCTTAAGCACTCAAGAGGAGGCATAGATAGGTCAATCTCTATGTCTACAGAATAAGACCCTTTATTTTGTTTTTTTGTTGTTGTTGCTGCTGCTGCTGCTGCTTCTGTTGTTTCTTGAAACAGGACTTTTCTTTGTAGCCCTGGCTGTTCTGGACCTCTGTATCTGTAGACCAGGCTGACTGACCTCGAATTTAGAGATCCACCTGCCTCTGCCTCCACAGTGCTGGGATTAAAGGCGTGAGCCACCACTGCCCAGCAATAAGACCCTGCCTTAAATATATATAAGTCTCAAGGTTTAGTGCCATTGTCTATAGTTGCACTTGCTTTGTGTTCTTTGTTGTTACTTTTTCTCTTTAAGCAAGTTTTGCTATCAAGTGTGTACATACTTGAGTTCTCAAAATCAGTTTCCAGCGAGAAACTAACTTGAACATGTCTAACTTGGGCAAGATTAGTATTATTGTTCTGAATGTTTATTGTGTTTGGGATTTTCTAACAGAAATATCTAGAGTAATTTGAGTTATTCATAAATCTAATTTATTTTTAGTAAAGGTCATTGTATTGGAAAGTTGGCTTAGTAGGTATAGTGTTTCTTATGCAAGCATGTGTCCTTGAGTTCAGATCCCCATCATCTGTATAAAAGCTGGTCTCAGCAGAGTCCATAATCCAAGTTCTGGGTTCAGCTAGAGAAGTAATTCAGAAACTAAGATGTCCTCATGGGCATATACCACATACACAAATGGCAAGGAATGAGCCTAGCTGTGTGCTGCTAATTTGATTTAGTTTTGCTGTTCTTGATTATTTCAGATAAAGATTTATAACACATACAACCTTCCAAATTAAGTTTGAGGTTTTTGGTTGAGGGAGGGGCTGGTTTTCTTAAATCTTTATTTACTCCTAAAAAAGCACTTTAACCCTATCATTGTTAAATCACTTCTAGAATGAACTATTATCGTGATACTTACGTCTTTCTCTTGTCTTAGAAGAACCTTACTCAGTCAAAATGGAACGGTTTGTAGTAACAGCACCACCTGCTCGGAACCGTTCTAAGACTGCTTTGTATGTGACCCCTCTGGATCGAGTCACTGAATTTGGAGGTGAGCTTCATGAAGATGGAGGAAAACTCTTCTGCACTTCTTGCAATGTGGTTCTGAATCATGTTCGCAAGTCTGCCATTAGTGACCACCTCAAGTCAAAGACACACACTAAGAGGAAGGCAGAATTTGAAGAGCAGAATGTGAGAAAGAAGCAGAGGCCCCTGACTGCATCTCTTCAGTGCAACAGTACTGCACAAACAGAGAAAGTCAGTGTTATCCAGGACTTTGTGAAAATGTGCCTGGAAGCCAACATCCCCTTAGAGAAGGCTGATCATCCAGCAGTCCGAGCATTCCTGTCTCGACACGTGAAAAACGGAGGGTCCATACCTAAGTCAGACCAGCTGAGGAGAGCGTATCTGCCTGATGGATATGAGAATGAAAATCAGCTCCTCAACTCACAAGATTGTTGACAAGGCAGTTATGACCATTGTGATCAAGATTAATAATGTGGAGTATTAAAGTTAATGTGTTGATTGTGTGCTTCATTTTTATATTTATTTCATTTCAGATCATGTGATACAGAATAGTTTTGCAATGTGTATATAGTTGCAGGCAAAAGGAAAAAAACCTCACTGCAAAACTTATGCTAATGTTAGTCACCAATGGTATAAAGCAAAACTTAGCTATAGAGTGTATTAGGATATCTGAAACCTGGTGGTTATCTTTAAAACTGATGGGTTTTCTTCTGAAATGTTTGTGCATGGAAGAACTGCCCTGCGTTGTAGCCCTGTTGCCATGTATGATTATTTCTTGTGAGGTGACTTAATTATTTGGATTAAGAACGAGCCTAGAAAATTGAAGCTGCTGCCAGACTATACCACTCACAGGAACTTGAAGAAGTTCTTTTCGAGATAGAATGGTAGGCAGGAAATGTTCTTAGAGCTTGAGATCTCTAGAAGAAATGGCTGTTCAAACTCCATTTTGTTTATATGTGAAATAATTGCCTACCCTTCATTTCCTCTTGGTCTTCACCTTTTTAGAGATTTGTACACAGTAGCAGCTTCAAGTGACCAAAAGACTAAAATCTCTCTAATGTCTGCCAAAAGCCTTGGGGGATTTTGCAGTGATGAGATTTTAGTCTCGAACATGAACACAAATTTTTGAACCATAGTTTTCATGTTAAACATCATCTTAGATTTGCAAACTTTTTATGTCTTGGTATTAAAGGACTACAGGACTTTTTTTTTTTTCATTTAAATACACTGTGGTTCAGTTTCCTTTTTTTTTTTTTTTTACAAGGAATTAGTAGTTACTTTTTGGCTCACAGCAAATAAACTTGCTTTCTATACAGTAATTTTTCCATAAGATTTTATAAGTTTATTTAGGTAAATAGGCTAGGAATGAGTTTTAGTTTGACTTTTACTGCTTTGCCTCTGGTGACATAGGGTTTTAAACTTGGATGCTAAACAGTTGTCTAATAAATGAGGCACGAATTTTATAGTAGAGATAAGCAGTATGCTGCTTAGCTGTTTTTGAGTCAGAAAATCAGTTCTGTTAAAGGTCAACCATGTTTAGGTTCTCTGAACCTCACTGTTCTGTAAGCTTTTTAAAAGTAATTTAGCTCAGATAAGTCCTCTTCATCAAATCCAAATTATATTTTTTAAAAGTTTAGTAACTGAAGACTTAGTTAGAGCTTTAATATAAAAATTTAAAAAAAAAATCAAATAGTTGAAAACATTGAAGTTATATTTCTATTGTAAATCAGTGGCAAGATGCCCTGTGTGACTTGGAGTTATCTTTCAGGTCATTGTGCCGCAAATTTCCATTAAACAAAAAGCCAAAGTTAGTAAATAATAATAATATAATTTGGGGATTGGTTTATGTTTTGGGGGCTTTTGTTTTGTTTTGGCTTTGCTATTCTTTTTTTGGGTTTTGGTTTTGACTTGTTCTTGATTTTTTTTTTTTGAGACAGGGTCTTTCTACATAGACCTGCTGTCCTGGAGCTCACTCTGCATACCAGGATAGCCTTGAACTCACAGAGATCCTCCTGCACCTGCCTCTTTCCCTCCTGAGTGCTGGGATTAAAGGCCTGCACTACCATGCCCAGCAATAATTTGTGTTTTTAAGAACAACTTGTCTTAAGGGTCTTTTGTAGATTTGACGTTCCCAATTCAGGTTGTCAAAGTGACCAGTTGCTTCTTTTAAAAGCCTGCTGTGGAAAGGAAAATCAGTTCTCAAAATTTGTAGTTTCCATTTTCTCATGTTTGGTTATATTGACGTTAGAACGTAAATGTCTAGACTAGTTGTTTACTAACTGCAGTTGGTAAAGCACACAGATCATCAGCAAAGTGTAAACAGTATATTCTACTATCTCAAAGAATTTGCAGGCAACCATGTTTAAATTGTCTTAAGATGGTAGGATGTCTAAGCAACTAAAATAATTGAATTTTGTACCACTATTTTCAGAATAAAAACAAATCATTTTAATTTTTTCAGGATTCCATGTGATTTGGACTATTCCCTATTGTCTGGGACTATGCACTATCGGTAAACATGGCAGAACAGTTTCTAGTAATCCCCTAACATGTTTGATGTTGCACTAGGAAAACAATTCACCTTTGCCTTTCTTGCAGTTATTATTACTGACTTAACAGTCACTTAGTTCCTATAGAAATGTTTTTCCAGGCTTGCAACTATTCTTACGTTTTTGCATTTCTAGGGGCATAGTTCATTCTGTTAGGCTTGTATCATGTCCTTAGAATGAGTTTTTCATCCCCTTGGGGGGAGATACTATTAATGTTGCTTCACTGATTATGAAAGTTTGTTTCTTGGAACTGGTTAAATTTGTCTCATAAATAATAGAAGTGGTTATAGTAGCCTGCTCAAACTGGGAAAGATTTGCAAAACTCTGATTGGCATGTTAGATAATAAAGGCATGTGCTACTTGGGAGGCAAAGTGAACGTGTACAGAAGCTTTTGATCTTAGTTATATAGTGGTAGTATGATGCTATACTATTGGACCAATAGCAGCTCTTTTTTTATAAGTTGGATGCATTATATTTCATTTATAAACTGCCTTCTACACATACTTACCTGTTCTGTTTTCTCAGAGTGTTGTAGTGGGTCTTCCAGAACCTCGCTATATTCTGACAGTAAATAGTCCTAGCTTGTTGAATTTTCTGTTGGTTTCTTTTTCATTATCTGTGGCATATAGCAAGCCTGAAAGATATTGTAATCATATTTTACAGAGTGAGAAATTAGATTGTGTATGAGAGCCTATATAGTTATTTTATCCATTATCTTTGATTAAGGCTTTCTAATATTTAGTAAGTGCTACTTCCAGTTTATGCCTGTGGCCCTCTGAATTCTAAGGGACCAGAAAACAGCAAATTTTACATCTTACTCTTATGTGTCTGCTTGGAAATGATCTGAAGTTGGACGTACATTTGGCAAAATTGCCAAGCTGAAATTTGGCCTCAGAATTTGTGCATGAATGATAGCAAGTACATAAAAGCAAATTAAACTTAAGGTGACCTAAAACAAAGGCTAGAAGCAAGTTTTCATTTGGTTCTTAGTCTTTGTAAGGGCTTACTTGTTGGACTTACCTCAACTGCCATTCAATGAGGACAGATCACCTTAAAATAATTGATTTACATGGAAGGTTAGTCCTATAGTTTCGATTGCTTTGGCTTTCGGCCATCACTGATGAGAATGTGAAGTGGCTATCCTAAACCTTGGATGATCTCAACCCATACTTAGATCGCTGAGGTAACTATGGTCCTTACCTCGTGTTATTCTACTTGTATCCAGAAAACTGTATTAAAACTTTACTATGTTAATTTTCGTCTTCCTGTGCTTATTTTTTACTTTTGCTCATGCACGTATTTTAGTATAAATGTGTTGCTTTTTAAAAGTTTGTGACATTTAGAAATAAATTTCAAAAGTTTCTAATGTTTTTGAAAGCATTTTTTTATGAGCCAATGACAAACGTTTTGTGATTTCAACTGAATTTTGATTTTTCTATCAGTCTTTGTCCTGTTTGTAGTGTTAATCAGTTTGCCCTAGGTGAACATTCTCTGTTATGCCAAAGTGGCGTCATAGCATTGAATTGTCGTTCTCCCAAAATTCTATAGGCAATGTATAAGTTCAGTCAACATCTTAGTGGGAATATTTTACAAGTATTATGAAGGACCTTGGTTATGGCTCAGTTAGGACTTAACTGCTCCTGTACAGGGTTCCCAGCACTCACACTGATTGACTTACGAAACAGTCTGTCTCTGGCTGCAGGGGATCTGGCATCGGGTACCTGTATACAAGTACCTACAAACTCACATAGGTACACACGTAAATCTTTAGAAATGGCATGAACATCAGTTAACCACAGGCAGTACTGGCCATTTAAAAATAATATGTGAAAAAGATCTTGTTTGCATCTTCTATATGTTCTTGAAACTCAGTAAGAATAAATTTCTTTTAAACCAATAATTTTACATGGTTTGTCAGAGCTGTTCCTGTCTACACTCATATCTGTGACCAAAAAAAAAAAAAAAAGCAATGAGTTAATTGTAGTGTTTTGTTTTTTTGAAATCAAAATAGTAGAAAAGAACTTAGAAATGAACCCTAATATTCAGTATTATGTTAGCAAACTATCTTCGGGTTTTCTAAAGAACCTCCTCTCGCCAAGAGTAAGCCAGCTAGTATGCAGTGAGCCTCTCCAGTCCCTGACACCACGCAAGGTGGCAGCAGGGAGGTGGCTCCTCAGGGTCAAGGGCAGTGGCAGCTGCAAAAGGGCTTACCTTTGTTTCTAGCAGCTAGAAGCGTTTCTGATAAAACGTCTTCTCTGGATCCTCAAGACCTGTGTTTTTTAAAAGCCACAGAAATTGAACATGCACAGCTGGATGTTTTAGAAATCTGGTATTTCACTGGGTAGTGGTGCTGCACACCTTTAATCCCTGCACTCAGAAGGCAAAGGCAGGCAGATTTCTGTGAGAATCATCTACAGAGCGAGCGAGTTACAGGATAGCCCGTGCAACATAGGGAGATGCCATATTGAAACCAAAAAAGAAAAATCTGGTATTCTATATAACCTATAGAATACAATTTTATATTAGAAGAAAAAACTATCAAGTAATGCTGTTTGCCAAATGAAATTCTTGCAAAGAACCTACCACAAGAATGATAAGGAATGTGCACAAAAGACTAAACACTTAATTGACTGTTCAGTATCAAGATAGTCACAATTGTTCATAAACACACTCATTAACGATTATCATAACCCAATCCTCTGGGTTCATATGGATATCATAATAAAAAGTTTCCTGTTTAAGCATGAAATCAGTACATTTTCTCCTGCTTTCCCCCCTTTACCCATGCTTTTAATACCTATTCAGTAAAAATAATGATGGGGACTGAGAGATGGCAGAGTGGTTAGAAACACTGCTCTTGCAGAAGACCAGGTTTTAATTCCCAGCCCAAGTTTAAATATTTCAGGTCATTCTGTAAATCTAGTTCCTAGAATCTATTCATCACAGGCTCTGCATGCCCAGGGTGCAAAACAGAAAACTCAAACACGTGCATAAAAAAATATAAAAGCAAAGTTTGATAATTTTATATGTTCCTTTTAATCTAGTAAATTTCCCCTTTATGAGCATCCTATGGATGCAAAGAGCAAGTGTAAAATATATGTAAAAGGAGATGTGTTGGGGTGGGGTATTAGAGTGAGCTGCCTATTCTTATGTCAACTTGACACACAAACTAGAGTTATCTGAAAGGGAGGAACCTCAATTGAGAAAATGCCTCCATAAGATCTAGCTGTAAGGCATTTTCTCAATTAGTACTCAACAGGGGAAGGCCCAGCCCATTGTGTGTTGTACCATCCCTGGGCTGTTTGGTCCTGGGTTCTTTAAGAAGGCTGAGCAAGCCAGGGAAGCAAGCTAATAAACAGCACTCCTCCATGGCCTCTGCATCAGGATCCTGCCCTGTTTGTGTTCTTATCCTTCAATGATAAATACTGTGGAAGTGCAAGCCAAATAAGCCTTTTCCTCCCCAACTTGCTTTTGGTTGTGGTGTTTTGTCACAGCAATAGAAGTCCTCACTGAGACAGAGTATTTCCACATAGCCCTAGCTGTCTTGGAACTCACTAGCGTCAAACTCAGCCATCCATTTGCCTCTGCATCCCAAGTACTGCCACCAGTTCTAATTGATTCATTTAATAAAATGAAAATCAACAGTAAGTACTCTGAAAGTTCAGTAGTATAGTGATAGGTAAAATGTATGGCATAGATGTATTATAAACTACTACATCATACACAAAAAAGAAAGAAAGAAAGAAAGAGAGAGAGAGAGAGAGAGAGAAAATGCAATGTGAAGAATGTGGAGCAGCTAAAGATATTATGGGAATATAACATTGAATATTTTGAATTTATATAGTATTATAAAAATAAAACATTAAACATAAAAAAAACTACTGAAGTTATTTAAACATTTGGACCAGATTTGTCTTTGCTAATTGCTAAGTTTAAAATATGCAGAGCATATTGTAACTGGAGGTTTCTCTCCTGCCTGCCAGTTCTTGAATAACCACTCTGAAGCTTAATATTAATTATGAACTGTTTGGCCTATTAGCTCAGGCTTATTATTAACCAGCTCTTACAACTTAAATTAATCCATTTATATTACTCTATATTTTACCACAAGGCTTGTGGCTTGCTACCTCACATCTTGCTTCCCTGGTGGCTGCTGCATCTCCTTGACTCCATCCTCCTTGGCTCTCTGCTTGTATTTTCCACCTGGCTCTAGTCTGCCTGGCTATTGGCCAAATTGACCTTTTTATTAACCAGTGGTAATAAAGCATGTACACAGCATATAGAAGGGCAGTGTGTTTTCTCCCCTTTGAAAAGAACAATGCTACCTAAGTATAATATGCTTGTATGAGACGGGCCGATACTCATCAAATATAACTGGAAAATGTAGACATGGATGAGGTAAGGGGAGAATATTTACCTTTTTTTCAATACACTCCTTTATGATCGACTCATTTAGAACAGCATATGTTATCATTATCGCACACATAAAATATGAAGTAACTTATTAAAACCAGTTTACATGACAGTTATATCTAAATGTGAAGAATAACAAGTTGAGTAATTCATCCTCTTTATTATGGAAATATTAAACACTATAAATATTTAATTCTTTAACTTCCATTACAAGAATGTTAATTGATAAAAATATTTGTAGATCTATAAAATTTAGTCATACATTTGTAAAGTTAAGTCATTTTTTGCTGAAGTTATTAAGTAAATAAAGGGGAATTAATTTCAAATCTGTGATATCTATATCTTTGCATTGTTATTCTATCTATAACCTAAAATGTCAAATTTTTTACAGTACTTGTATACATTAGTTCACTATAATTCAGTGATGCGTCTTACCCACAAATACCAAACCATTGCCAAAGCCCTGGAGACACATTGAAAAATCTGCCAATTAACAGAAATAAGATGAATGTTACACAACATCATTGAATAATCCTTTAGAACTTGTGACAACTTCTACATACACATTTCATTTTCCACTTTAGAAAAATACTACCTGATTAGTATTAGAAGTTAGTATTTGGTATTTATTTGTTATGTGAACCTATTTATCTCCACAAAGGTTGCTAGATCAGAACGGAAATTTTTGGAGTATTCTTTTTCTTTTTAGAAATTGCTTAGTGTATCCTTGCTTACTGATATCACACTCTTTAGTAGAAAGCTAAAGATTCAAAGTGCAATCCTTCCCTCTTCTCCTGGCCCTCTGTTGTGAATTCTTCCTAGCTGATCCCTTCTCCATAAGGCTGCTTGAATAACAAAACGTTATCAATTCACTGTGAGGCCCTACAAACTGTTCATGTCCAGAATCCTGTAGTTATCAGTCCACATTTTTAAATACACCCAGTACATAAAGCAAAGATTTTCAATTCAGTCATCATATCCCAACAGAATGTGACAACTCATGTCTTGACTAACTTCCCTATAAACATGACTTCAGGTTCTACATTTTCGTACAAGTGAGAATGGCAATAAAGCCCTCTACATCGCTCTAAGGCCCTCAGCATTAAACTCATTAGATGAGTATTAATGTGCCTGTCATGTTGGCTTTTTGTGTGCTAACCAATATTAATGAAGAGAATACTATAAATATCTGATCAACTTAATTGCTGTCTCCATAAGCTCATGTGGAGTATAAATCATCATGCTACATTTCAGAAATAACGTTTCTAGATGTGTTTTCAAATTATATCCAGAATAATCGGGTTTAATTTTTTGTTTCTAATTCTTTTAAAGTTTGTTTTTGTCAGAATATTATGTGCACATGACTGGTGGCATTGGATGATGAAAGCGGCCATGTCAGCGGTCTCGGCCTTACCCTCTCCTTGTCCTTATTCTTTCAGGCACCACTAAAACCTCCCCTTTGGATCCCCTTCAGATGTATATTCTGATAATCACTCTCCTGTTTCTGAATAAAACCTTTGTGCTACACAAAGCTTTTTTCATTAGGATCCTATGCTTTCCTTCATTACAGGATTTTTATGTGGTTAAAATCGATAGGCAATATTTCCTTATTATGACCATATAAATGACTGTCCACTATTGAACTATGGGTATTTATCTCTTCATATGTCAGGAGCCAATTTCCTCCTAAAAATCATTACAGGAACCATCGCCCTGGGGAGTCTGCAGAGAACCCCACACCCATAATTGTGTTAAGAATCGTTCTATTGACAGAACCTACCCCACCCAATTAAGCTGTTAATGGAGAGCTCTCTGTTAGCGGAACCGGCCCCACATTCCAAACTATCTAGAGAACTAGGTGTGTCAACTTGTGACTTCTTGGCCTACGTGACCTGAACCACGCAACAAGAGTCCAGGCCCCTGTGCCCACCCCGGAACTCCTTATCCTTATTAGAGAGCAGCAACCCTGTCTCTAATAAACGGAGGCTTTGACAGGAACCCCTGCTTGGCCTTCTTCTTCTCTCCTAGCTCATATCTTACAGATAGTGCCTCTCCGTGACCCTGGAGTAACTGACTGCAGGGTGGGTTACAAACCCCTAGACTGAGTAACCCACCCAAGGCAATCTACATTCATATGTTTCAACATCTCTTAAAGTCCTTTGTAAAAGTAACTTCTTTAAATTTGCTGTTTTATTTATTCCAAAAGACATAGCCAACACCTTTAAAGATCCCTCCAAATGCTCGTATGTGCCAAATCAACTACCAGTTCCACCTCTTCCTGACCACGGCCCTTTCCAGCTTCCTTTTTCCTCCAGTTCGAGTCTGATGTTTTCCCTCCAGGTCCAGTGCAGTGATGATTTTAGAATATCTCCTGTCTCCATGTGGGGATTTTCTGGCTAGAGCCTTCCTTCCCTGGCTCCCACATCCTACGTTTTGCTTAATCCATTCCTTGGCTTTCATGTGTGTTGAATTAGGAGCGGGGGGGGCTGCGTCCCCAGCACCCCGCCGCCTGCATGGCTAGCTTATGCCCGAAATAATTACATGGAAACTGTATTCTTTCAAACACTGCCTGGCCCGGCTAGTTCCAGTTTCTTATTGGTTAGCTCTTCCATATTGTTCTAACCCATTTCTAATATTCTGTGTAGCCCACGAGCTGGCTTACCAGGGAGGATCTTAACCTGTGTCTGTCTGGAGCGGGAGCATCATGGTGACTCACTCACTCAGCTTCTTTTTCCCAGCATTCTCCTCTGTCTACTCCGCCTACCTAATTTTCTGTCCTATGAGGGCCGAGGCAGTTTCTTTATTATTAACCAATGAAATCAACAGATAAGATACAAGACCCACCTCCATCACATGTGCCAATACTTTCCTAGAAAAGCTGGGAGAAGAGTACAGTTGGTAAAGTGACTGACTTGCAAACACAGGACTGCCAGGCATGAGAAGGAAAAACAAGATGAATGGCGTCTAACACATGACACTGAAACTTGTCTTTCTGCCTCCATATATGATGCATGCACACACACTTGCAAGTGCACTTTCAGGTACATGAACATATATGTGCCCTAACACATTTAGTTTCTGGGAAAGAATGCAGTGAAGGTATAGTTCTTCATCCCTTGCAGGACTAAAAATAACTCCATTAACTCTCACAATTAATTGGAAGTTTGACTAAATAGGTTGAAAATAATTTCCTGTAGTTATTTTTAAAGGCATTACTTTTATAATCAGAAATAACAGCACTTCGGTCGGGTGGTGGCGGCGCATGCCTTTAATCCTAGCACTCAGGAGGCAGAGGCAGATGGATCTCTGTGAGCTCAAGGCCAGCCTGGTCTACAAGCTTGGTCTACAAGAAAGAAAGAAAGAAAGAAAGAAAGAAAGAAAGAAAGAAAGAAAGAAAGAAAGAAAGAAAGAAAGAAAGAAAGAAAGAAAGAAAGAAAGAAAGAAAAGAAATAACAGCACTGATTTGTCCTTCCACCCTCCTTTGTATTAGAATAGAAAGTTTGGTGCTTTTCTCTGTCTTACTGAATATGGATTTATATCATCTTTATATACATAATAAATATTTACTGCTACAAAACAGGAAGTCAACGACAACCCAAAATGACTTAGATAAGTTTCATTTATAGCAAAAATAAAGAAGACAGCGAAAGGAGATCGCCATAGAAATGAACATATGTATATTATCTTATACTGATATTATGGTATTGATAATCTTGTCACTGTGTGTAGTTTTATTCTCCTTTTGATTTCTAACACATTGTCTTAGTTGGTGTTTCTGTTGCTGTGAAGAGACACCATGATCATGACAATAAAGGAAAACATTTAATTGGGGTGGCTTACTTACAGTTCAGAGGTTCAGTTCGTTATCATCATAGTGGGACATGATGGAGTACAGGCAGACATGGTACTGTAATTGTAACTGAGAGTCCTACATCCTCTCTCAGAGAGCAACAGGAAGTGGACTGTGACACAAGTTTAAGCAAAAGAGACCTCAAAGCCTGCCCCCACAGTGACATGCTTTCTTCAACAAGGCCACACTTCCCAGTGGTACCACTCCCTATGATTTTACGGGGGCTAATTACATTCAAACTACCACAGACATCTTTACTGGTTTCTGAACATTTACTTTTAATAACATCATATTTTAAGTGTATCATTACAGTATCTTATATTCTTGTTAAATTTTTCTCAAACCTATAGAAGTTTAGGTCATCCTCAGCTACATAAGGTAGATTTGGTGTCACTTATGAATACACGAGGCCCTATTTAAAAAAAAATTATAAGCCTTGCAGTGTTGTGGTACACGCCTTTAATCCCAGTACTCAGGAGGCAGAGGCAGGCAAATCTCTTGAGTTCGAGACCAGCCTGGTCTACAGAGCTAGTTCCAGTACAGGCACCAACACTACAGAGAAACCCTGTCTTGAAAAAGGCAAAAAAAAAAATTATAAAATCAAAATAGCCGGGCAGTGGTGGCACACGCCTTTAATCCCAGCACTCGGGAGGCAGAGGCAGGCAGATCTCTGTGAGTTCGAGGCCAGCTTGGTCTACAAGAGCTAGTTCCAGGACAGGAATCAAAAGCTACGGAGAAACCCTTTCTCAAAAATCCAAAANCAAAAAAAAAAAAAAAAAAAAAAAAAGAAAAAAGAAAAAAAAAAGTTGGGTGGTGGTGGCAAATGCCTTTAATCCCAGCACTTAGGAAACAGGTGACTATGTTTCCTGTTTGCTCTGCATCATGTATGACTGCATCCTTGTTACTGTCTTTAGTTGGACATTAAGTATAGATGAAGTAGATGCATGTGGGTGCCAAGTTAATTACAGGTGGACTTGTGATGGTTTTATGAGTAGGCTTACATAGCCAAGAGGTATGTAAAAGTTTGTTATTATTCTGATGGTGACTGTCAGGGTGTTCTGAAGGAAATGCATACTTGAATTGTGGACTGGGTGAAGATTATATTCCCTAATGTGTGGGCCATGACAAAAGGCCATTCATCAAGTGGGCCTTCCTTCTTCTGGAAGAAGGGGAAGGCTGGGAGGTATAACCAAGACCTTTGTCCTTCATCTCCTTCTCACTCAAGTATCACTTCACTTGGCTATGGTCTCCTTGCAGGTGAGATTGTTAGGAAAAGGATTCACACAGTTACAATAAAAAAAAAAAAAAGGAAATCCAGCTATATCCATTTCCCAGCAAGGTTGCCACAGGCAATCATAAAATGGGTAGCGGAAAAACAACCCCAATGTATTCTCCCACAATTCTGGAAAGCACAAACTTTAAGTCAAGGCCTTGGCAGGTAGCTGATTGCTGATTAAGGAAGGCACTTGCTTGTCATAAATGAGCCCTTAGGCGGGGAAAAGTCTGGGGACTTATCAGGACTCTACTCTTGAAATTTTTCCTGCTAGCTTCTGTGGTTCACCAGCAATCTTTGATACCCCCTTGACTTACAGCTGCAGCTTCCAATCTATGTCTCTGTTGCTCTATGGAATTCTTTCTTTGTGTCTGCATCTACATTTCCCTGGACTAGTAAGAACACCATTCACGCTGAACTAGGAACATTTTTAAAGCATTCTCAACTTAATTAGTCTGTAATTTTTTCTAGGGATGCCTCTTCAGTGGTGATGAATTATCTCCTGATTAACTCCATTGTAAATGGAAAACATCTGTCGTAAAATTTAAAAGTACATCTAATATACTTGACTATTGAACCCCACCGTTTAGCATAGTGTGTTCATAAAATTAGTTGTTTATCTTCATGCTCTCATAGCTAACTGTATTAATAACTATGTATTCTTGCTCACAGCTACACAGCATGATAAGAAAACATATTGCAAAGCCCAGAAAAGGATCAGAATTAGAAGGGTTTTTTAATTGTTAAATATTTATTCTTTTTCACCACTATAAAGTGAAAGTCGAAAGCTGCCATGTCATAAGTCAAACTATTGAAAGTTTGGGATCATCTGTATTTCAAAACACAGTTCTATTAACAGCTTCCAGTATATCTTCTTGGGGAGCACAAGTCAATCCATCATAATAGTTTAACTCATCAATTAATAGAAAAACAAAAACATTTGCTATAGATGAAACAAGATGGCAAAAGAGATGGTAGAGCCCCACAAGCTGAAGCTTTTTGAGTTTAAGCAAGAATGTCTTGCTGTTGTTTTAGAGACCAATGGAATAAAATCAGATCTTATCAACAGGCTCTAGGGGCATCATGAAGAACATGCTGAAGATTAATCAAATTCAGATGGTGTAGTGAGACTTCCTTTGTCCTGCCAGCTGGTTCCCAAATAACCACACAAAGACTCTTATTATTTATAAAAGATAAGCCAATAGCTTAGGCTTGTTACTAACTAGCTCTTACAACTTAAATTAACCCATTTTTTTTTATCAGTCTACATGTTGCCTCATGACTCATGGCATTTGCTTGTTCTCTTGTATGCCTTGTTCCCTCTCCATCTGATTCCTGACTTCTTTCTTCTTCCCAGAGTTCTCTCTGTCTGGTTCTCTCACCTATACCACCTCCTGCTAGCTATTGGCCATTTAGCTTTTTATTAAACTAATGAGAGCAACACATTTTCAGTGTACAAAATGATTGTTCCACAACAAGTGATGTAATACAAGATGAAACAGAAGGAGAACATAAGTCCTTGGACTGCCTTTCAAAGAAGAGGTTTGTCTGAAGAAGCTGTTGTATCAGCATGCCACAGAAAGAACACAGAGGAAACTGAACAACTCAAGGTCTCTGTGTTTTCAGTGAGAATGGTCCCAGGGGTTTATATATTTGGATGTTTGGGGACCAAACCCAGTTGATGAACTATTTAAGAAAGATTAGGAGGTGTGGCCTTCTTGGAGGAGGTATTTCACTGGGAGTGAGTTTTGAGGTTTCAAAAGCCATAATAGGCCCAATCTTGCTCCCTCTGCCTGCTGCTTGGAGATATAAATTCTCAGCTGTTTCTCTGATACTATGCCTGACTGCTTGGTGCCAGTCCCCTGGCCAACACAGTCATGAGCTTACCCTCTGAAACTGTAAACAAGCCCTCAGTTAAACTCTTCCTTTTATAAGTTGCCTTGGTCATGGTGTCCCTTGACAGCAAAAGAGTAACTAAGACAGTGCCTGTAAGCTTGAAGAGTAAAAATATTTGAGTAGGGCTGGAGAGATGGCTCAGTGGTTAAGAGCATTGCCTGCTCTTCCAAAGGTCCCGAGTTCAATTCCAGCAACCACATGGTGGCTTACAACCATCTGTAATGAGGTCTGGTGCCCTCTTCTGGCCTGCAGGCATACACGCAGACAGAATATTGTATAATAAATAAATAAATATTTAAAAAAATATTTGAGTAACTACATTTATAATTTCTTCAGTTCCTAAGGAAGGTCTGTCATCAGGCACTGAGGTGAGCCTATGGACAACCATGGTGAGCTAAAGAAAAGAGTAGAGAGATTTGTTATAAATGTCTATTTATTCCTCTAGAAAGCATAATGACAATAAAAGGTGTGTGTGTGTGTGTGTGTGTGTGTGTGTGTGTGTGAGAGAGAGAGAGAGAGAGAGAGAGAGAGAGAGAGAGAGAGAGAGAAAGAGGAGAGAGAGAGATACCTATATTTACCACTTAGGAGACAGAGGGTTTGTTAAGACTAAAGCAAGCCTGGGCTACATAACATAGGTTAGTGCTTCTACTAGATTTGGTTGGAGAAGCTCCCCACAACCCCCACCAATGGGCAGAGATAACTGAACAGATTTATATTGGTCAAAATGATGAATAAGTAACTGCTTAATGTTCAGCCACAATGGGATTTTCTAATCACTCCCTCAAAGGCTCAGATATCCTGGGAGAAGGGGCAGAAAGACTGTGAAAGCTGGAGGAGAGGTAGAAGGCTGTAGGGCACAACATTTCCGACCATATAAGGAATACTCATTTCCAGGAATGACATGTCCACTACACTTTTTTCCTTTTAGTTTTTTTTCTTAAAAATTGATAAAATTACATATTTTCATATTTGATTAGTAGTTACATTTGTCTCATAGTTCTTGAGTTTCTCACATTTTCCATAATTTTCTGAACATATTCAGCCGGTTTTTATCTTAAGAGAAAACTATCATTGTGTCAAGATTTTAAATCCCTTTGTATATCCTGTAGCTACGTATACTCAAATATTCTTTTTCCTTTCTAGGTTTCTTGGTTGGTCATATGTTGCAAATATGGTGTCTATTATCATATTTTAAAAGATCCGAATTTGTGTGTGTATTGTGAAGGAGGGCTACATGTGTTTGAATTTGAATGGATATGTACACACGTGAGAGGTGTAAATGCACATGTGTACATAAGCATGTGGCTGCCAGAGGTAAAAGGAAGGTGTGTTTCTCAATTAATATTCACCCTGCTTTTTGAGACCAGGTCTCTCACTGGACTTGGAGTGCATCCATTCAGATAAGTTGCCAACCATTGAGCTCCGGGATCCACCCGGCATTCATCACCATCTACCCATAGTACAGTACAGTACAGTACTATGGGTAGATGGTGATGCATGGAAGTTGCATGGGGTACAGTGGGCATGCTTAGACATTTTACTTGGCTTCTGGGAATTTGAACTCAGGTCCTCATACCTGCCGACAGTCACTTTTCTGACTCCATTGATCACTGATCCCTCCCAGTCCAGATACTTTACTTTTAAAATCACTATTGCATTAAATTATGTCCCTTTCATTCTTATTGTTTGTTTGGAGGCAGGGTTGCACTGTGCAGCCCTGGCTGTCCCGGAACTCATTCTGTAGATACGGCTGTGCTTGCCTCTACCTCCTGGATACTGTGATTAAAGGCGTGCCCCTCCACCGCCCGGGCTGACCACTGCACTCTTTAACTCACAAGATCTGTATAGGATCGGACTTGTCTATACCCTGTCATGGCAAGAAGAGGAGCTCATGGGACTGCACTCCTCCTCTCTGAGGATTTATGTGTTACCAGCATTTCTTGAGGGTGTTAGGTACATTTTCATCAGTTGTGAGTATAGTCTCTGGTAGAGAGCCATAAGTAACCCATTCCATACCCATGTTCCTAGGAGCAATTCTAATGAAACTCACTAGCTCTCTCTGTCTCTCTCTCTGTCTCTCTCTGTCTCTCTCTGTCTCTCTCTCTCTGTCTGTCTCTCTCTCTCTCTCTCTCTCTCTCTCTCTCTGTGCCCCCCCCACACACAGACAGTTTCTAATGACAATTCAAACAACATTCTCTTGGAAGAGCAGAGCCCCACGATCCTGGCAGGAAGAGTGCTGCATGGGGCTGTCCTGTCTCCAGAAGGTCTAAAGGTAACAACATTCAGTTCCCATTTTGAAAAACCTCATCTTGCAGAGCTCTGCCTTGCAGTCTAGGACATTTGATGGTCATGCTGGAAAGGCTGCAAGCTGCTGTTCTTGTCATAGCTTCAAGTTGACTCAGCCTTCCCAGTCTCCCCAGGAAAATGCAAGTCATGGAAATGGAAAATTTGGACAACTCCCAGATGATCCCACCACGTGTACACTCAGTTGACCTTAACTGGTCTCTTGGAAACTGAAGACTGTCTTGCCTCAGACTTGCTCACTTTTGTAATTGTGAGATAAAATGCAGTATGCTTGCTGATCAAGCATGGTTGCTTATTTTTTGCCATAAACACAAGTGGTTCTCAACCTGTGGGTCGCAACACCTTTGACAAACCTCTGTCTTCAAAAGTATTCACATTACGTTTCATAACAGTAGCAAAATTAAAGTTATGAAGTAGCAAGGAAAATAATTTTATGGTTGGGGGCCACCACACCTTGAGAAACTGTATTAAAAGGATCACAGCATTAGGAATGTGGAGAACTGCTGCTTTATCAGGAGATTTGTCAGGAGCCATTTTCCCAAAGATTATAGCAGGGACTATTGTCCTAAGGATGTTTGCGGGGAGCCCCACACCCAACAATCTTGAGAACTATTTGTTAGCTGAACCGCCCCACATTCCAACTATCTAGAGAATTGTTTGTGGTTGGAATCACAAAAGGAACGATTCTGCACAGAGAACACTAGGTGTGTCGACTTGTGACCTTTGCTGCCCCGGCAAGGTCCCTTCTTGCCCTTGCCAGGCCCCTGCCCCCACCCCAAGCCAAATTCCTCATTCAAGGACTATATAAGCCACAACCATTTCACTAATAAAGTGAGACCTTCACAGATTGAGAACAGAATCTTGTCTGGCTTTGCTTGGTCTCTGTTTCTCCCTCCCGCCGTTGTCTTTTTCAGACAGCGCCTCTTTGGGACCTTGGAATAACTGACCCACTGGGCGGGTTACAGAGATTGAGGTGGGCCTTGCCACAAGGCCAAGGTCAGCAAGGCTTGCCTCAAAATACAGAACAAAATGTGTTGCTTAACTGGGTTGAGTCTTGGAGGAATGGGTTGTGATGGCTAATAAGGGCTGCGGCGAACTCCCTGACCAGCAGGAAAGAACAGCCACCAGACGAGGATTCTTCCCAAATCACGCTTTATTGGAGCCTCTTGGTTAAAGGGAGAGCAGAAAGCCCTGAGCTCTGAGCTGCAGCTGCTTATATAGGGAGTCTGCCTAGCAACCTTTGATACTTTGATACTTTAACTGCTTTTCTGGAGACCCACCGGCAGGAAAGAAAGCAAAGGAACATCCCTGTCAATTACAGACCACAAGGAAGTTCCCCTGCCGGTCAGGGGGAGTGTGGGCAGCTAGATCACAACAACTCTCCCTGTTTTCTGGTGGAAGAACTGCAACCTTTATTATGGTATCAAGCGAGGCCGGGGCCAAATGCCATCTTGTAATGGCAGCCATTCAAATCGGCTCCCAGCAAAGGGCTTGACGGCAAGAGACTCCTAGGCCATCACTCCTACTGCGGAAGCTTTATGTGGTCTGTAGTATTCTAGGGAGATACTTTCTAATCTGAGGGCTTTTGTTTGGTTTTGTTTTCAGGACTTTTTTTTTTTTTAACAATTCTGTCTATTAAAGTGATGAAATTGTTACATCTTCTTATTCTTTCTTGTTTCTATTTTGTGTGTGTGTGTGTGTCTTTGTGTATGTGTGTGTGTTTG
>NW_026067944.1:16181201-16225685 GCF_014885135.2 Alexandromys fortis | reverse complement strand
TATATATAGCCATAAGGTGAGTTGGCAATCACTGTGCTACTTGGGTGGGAAGATTTGTCTGTTAGAATGAGTTTCGTCCTGTTTCAAGCCCCAGTCTGCTTTTCTTCCTGCTCCTACATTACCGAGTGCCTGTTCTATTTCAGATAGGCACTGAGAACGGAAACTTTGGCTGTGTAGCAGCGTCTGTCCTGTGGGGCTCAGAGTCCTCAAATCAGATAGATAAAACCCTAGGGTTCCACATCTGAGTCATGGAGGCGTCACACACACACACACACACACACACACACACACACACACACACCACAGAGCTTAAGCCTAGGAAATTTCAGCAGGAGTGTCCACCCACGTGCAGATAATAAGAACAGCATTGTTAATTACAGCGTTGTTAATTACAGCTCGGTCACAAGCCCAAGCGAAGTAAACACGAGTTAGCGCCAGGCTACTGTTACAAGGGGCTTGCTGTAAAATGCTAGTTCTTTGTTAGGGATGAACGAAATGTAAGATGGTGCGCGCGGTGCCAGTCACTGGAGATGTTGCCAAACCAGGCTGTAACACAGAGAGACTGAAAGTGAAACTAGTCTGAGCGCCCTCTGCCACCGCCTGCGGTGTGTGCCTCACCCTCCCCTCTGCGTTTCCATCGGCTCTGCAAAGGCCAGTTTTCCTGTTCTAGACGTCAGTTGGTTTCCACCCTCAAGGACCTACTTCACCACCTCCGGACAAACCCCTGATCTGAAGCTTCTAACCGACGGACGGACGTGAAACCTTCCGAGGAAAATAAAGAACACAGGAAACCAAGCTCTTCACCCCATGTGCTCTGTCTTCCAGGCTCGCCTCTCTCTTTCAGAGCCCATGCTGGTACTGTTCCACACAAAAAAGGTCGATGAAGCATTTCAAAAACTGATGCGCTGCACGCAAGCACGCTGGCCCTTCGTGCATGCAGATGTGTGACCTAAGTGACAGCTACATTTGTAAAACAAATGATTTGTTTAGCAATTATTCTTTAAAAAAAACATATAATTTTCCAATATTATTTATCAGCACAGTTAACATATTGTACATCATAATAGGTTTCATTGTGACCATTGTGGCATTGTGACTATATTACATAATTACATAATATCAAATTATATTAATTAAATTAATCATATAATAATTATAGGCCAGGTGGTGGTGGTACATGCCCTTAATCCCAGCACTTAGGAGGCAAAAGCAGGTAGATCTCTTTTATTTCAAAGCCACCCTGGCCCACAAGTTCCAGGACACCAGGATGGTAAGAGAGAGAAGCCCTGTCTTGAAAAAACAATATATATATAATTATATATAATAATTATATAATAATTAAATTATATTATATGTAGGGAATATGTAAGATATTATCATATTCACTTTTCCCATCTCCCTTTACCCTCATCCTCTTTGTTCTCTCAATCAACCCCCCCCCTTATATTTATCCCTTGTATGTGTGAACCAGTGGATTTCATTAGTGTTTACATGTGAGAGACATGGAAGTCCTTATGTTCACAGATAAGCACTAGGGAACCAGAAATATTAAACACACAAGGTTGTTCCTTCAGAGAAAGGGACACGTAACCTGTTATCCGCCCAGAAGGCTAGGAGCCCAAGAAGTTAATGGTCTGGTACCTTCTTGTGTTATCTGTGTGTTCAAGATCCTGCCCTAGGCCATGGTCTGTGAGCTTGTCAGTCTACAGAGCACACATTTATGGGAGGTGTCACAAGTAGTCAATCTATAGAATCCATCTTTGTAGACGATACCACTTGTACTTTACAAAGAGTTTCAATGTAGTCATGTCTTAAGCTTTACTGTGCATATGAGACTTTTAACACCAAATTAAGCTGTGCTTAAATATATGTGGCAGGGCAGGGAACCCTGATTGCTCTTCGGGCTGACGAGGGAGGGGGGACTTGATTGGGGGAGGGGGAGGGTAATGGGAGGCGGTGGCGGGGAAGAGACAGAAATCTTAAATAAATAAATAAATAAATAAATAAATAAATAAATAAATAACTACTCGGGGTTAAACTCCTGGCAGTTTGAACCACACTGGTTACTTAGTCTTGCTCAACCTAACTACCTTTTGTCTTCCCAAAAACTATTACTCTGTTGAACTGTGGTGGTTGCAGAAAACCCCACGTTTATGGGATAATGGGTTCTCACCTCCTAGGGTACAGTCTCTATGTGGTTCACACATTCGAGGGTAGGGGCGTGAGAATTAGAAATGCCAGACAGACAGAACAGAACCGAGAGGGCAATCCAGTGAATACTGAGTTCGCCTGCATTTAGTCTCCTTATGCTTCTATACGCCAATCCGAAGCGGGGCGGGGGAGGGGGAGAGAAGGCAAAAGACAGCTTTAACACGATACAAAGAACAAACAAGGCAATTGTCTCTTTAATACCTGAAGCATCAAGCAGTTATACTGGGAGTTAAGTATTCCGTTTGTTTAGGCAGGACGTGCAGCAACCAACCGCACCTTAAGCCAAGTATCCAGTAGGCAGCCACTTCCTGGGTCAAACCTCCTGTTATCTCCTTAAAGGAACAGTAGGTCTGAACTCTCTGACCTTTGTTCAATATGGAGTGGACCCTCTTCTGTGGGCTCCCACACTCACCTGTTTGCAGGAACATGGACACCTTATCAGTGTTTACACCCTGTGGAAAATGTCTTTCCCTTCTCCTGCAACCATCAGCTGTATGGAAACCCTCAGAAAGGAGAAGGGTCCCATGAGCTCCTTTTCTTGCTATGGCAGAATGGTGATGAACAATCTTGAGCAGATATATCTACTGTGAGTTTAAGAGTATAAGGGACATCCCGTGGATATGTGTCATTGTTTAGGGGGGTTGGTTACAAATCGTTATTGGTCACGGTCAGGAAAAGCATTGAACGGAGGAGACTAGATTCAGGGATCTCTTTCTGAAGGCAAAAAGGGAGGATATGTTATATAAATGATGAGAGAAAGGGTGGATTGTTAAGTCTACTTTTCAACAACCACTAGTCTCAAATATTTTGCATTAGTATGGATTTTTGTATATTGATAAAAATTTAAGATTATATTTGCTACAATATACTATATTTGTGATTCAATTCTGGTTTACAATATGCTCTATATTCTGATCCTGATAAACATNGTTTTAGGTATTGTACCTATGAACTTCATTCAGAAATGTAATGCAATGTTCTAATCTTTAAAAGCAATTTAAGATAATAAAGAATTACAAGTTAATAGTCACCTACAACAAACATACTCATGTTAAATATATTTTCAAGGCCAATCAGAGACATATTTTAAATAGATGAATGGTCTTTAAGCACTTCACAGACCCATACAATATAGCATTTTAATGTTTTAATAATATAGGGATTTTCTTGACAGACATATCTGCTCCTGGCAGCACCAATCCACTTCATAAAAGGGTGATGATCATCAAAGAACTTCCATGTAGAATTTCCTTTTATTGTAGCCAAGTTAGCCACTGGGAAAGAAACTACCTATGCCTTGACTGCTATCAGTATGTTGTTCAAATTAAACAAGTAGGACACAAAGGAATGTGACTGCTGAGCTTTGCCAGGACAGGGTAGGAAGTCCTTCAAAAGTCCTGATTCACAAAAAAAGTATGTCAGAAATTCTAGGTCTGTAGGCTAAAGATAAACGAACGATTGGTGTAGAGAAATCTTGTGTGACTGTTCAGACAACCAGCAGCCTCTGTCATTTCTATCGTTTTGGAGGCTGCTTGCTCTACACTTCCTGTTTACTCAGGTAATATTATACCCTTCTAGGGTCTTTGATGGGGGTTGAAGACTAGATAGTCATAGTTTTGCAGTTTTTCTAGTTGCCAAATTAAAAAAAAATTAAATAAGACATGTAAAGTTTATAAGGTTAAAAAATATAAAAGGTTAAGTTGTTTATTAAAAAATGTTTTTAGATTTTAAAAAGATAGTTTTAGGTTGGTAATACGAGTTATGATAAAAAGTGTCTTAGATATAAAACTTTAAACTTATCAAAATAAAATAATAGATTTTTTCTTAGTTGCCAAATGCAAATGGACTGGACATTGTAAATGTAATTCTTACCTGGAAATTTTTCTTATTATATACAGTTTTACTCTATTAGAGTTAAAACCTTTTCCTTTTTATTTAGACCAAAGGGGGAAAATGTTTTGAGATATTTGATTATACTATATAAAGATATGTCTCTGTGATTGTTTTAATAAACAGCTAAAGAAGCCAATAGCTAGGCAGGAGGTACAGGCAGACTTCTACACAGACTTCTGGAAAGAAGGAAGGGTGACTCACCAGCTGGACATAGTGGAAGCAGGACATGTAGGAGGAGAGGTAAAAGCACGTGATAGCACATAGATTAATAGAAATTAATAGAAATCCTGGCTGGAATACTCTGCCATGTTCTGTTTGGACTCCTCCGGATGCCTTTTCCTGTTCTCTTCACACATATCTAGAGAAGAAACCTCTTCTCAATCATCTTCATTTTTCTTCAGAACCCCTTTCTTCTTTTCTTGTGAGCTTTTCTCTTCATTCAATTTTATGTCTTTGCTCTTCAGGTCCTCTTTTCTTTTGTTCTATTTCCCTACCTAGAGTATGTCCTAGAAGTATAAAAAAAACTCAAGGTTTCATTGCTTTCAAGCATTTTTAATTTATTCAAGTGATATTGCACTAATTTTGTTTTAGTAATTTAATTTAATTTTGTTTTAGTAGCATGTTTGTAAGAGGTGTCTTGAGACCTTGATTGTTTCTAGCTCATCTTTTTTTCCTACTTCAAAATGTTCTATAATAAATGCCATCACACTTTACCTGTCCCTTGTCTGGATGATGAACAAGTGAGCTGTTCAGTAGTATTCCACAGCTCCACACTTTCACAAATAATGTTGTGATAAGCTTGCATTGTTCCTTTAGTGGCCGGTACAAGATTGCCTTGGACTCTGAACAAGGAAATAGCTTATTTATTTGCCTGTCTCTGTTATCTTCCCAAAGAATCAGCTCTGCTCTGTTGGTTTCTCCCTTCACCCCTTGGTTCTTATTTACTTTTCATTACCATTTTCTATTTGATTTATAGTGCTTCTTTTTCTGTTAACACCCTCCCCCACTTTTTCCCTCAGTATTGTCACATTTACTCTAGTCTTCCTTTTCTAGGTCCTTGGATTAAGTTCAACTCATTATTTTTAATCAGTTAAGCTTTTTGATAAATATATACAAACTATAATGTTCCCATTAAACATTGATTCAGTAGTATTCCAAAGACTTGATGTATAGTAGTAAGAGTTTCAACTTCCCCTGAACCTTCTTCTTTTTTATGTTTAGCCAACAGGTTGGTGATTGCACACCTGTTAAAATTTTTCAGATGCCTTGGAGTTCTAAGGTATTTCCATATGCCTGATGGTAAAGATCAACTGTTCAATAAAATGGAAGGAGCTAAAAACAAGCTGTTGCTGCCCTGAACTTACTCACATGGAAAAGAATCTCCCAGAGGGTGAGGCTTCACGCAGGATGAGACCTTACTCCCTCTGTAGATAGACCTGATCTGAAATGGGGCTGAAGATAAGATTTGAGAAGCCACTTAACTATCTCCAGTTCCACCACAAAGTTTCTGATGTGCCAGTCTCTGCTGCTGATAGATCTGGAATTCACCACCAACAGTCAACTGCAGTTTCTTGGTTTGTTTTCCTATTGTGAGCACTCTTATTCTCTTGTGACAGTTCACTGTGATGAAGATTAGCGACTAGACAAAGGATTATAATATGACATGAATAGGTCTGTGTTTTCCAAGGGTGGGTGTGTTACAGCAATTTTGGCCAATCTACCGTGCAATCACATTTTACTCATGCTGTAGTTTGGATATGGTTTGAGTGTTACCTCCAATGTGCATGTCCTACAAGCTTTGTTCCAGTATGACAGTATTTAAGAGGTAGAGTCTAGTGGAGGTGATGACATCACAGAGGCATTTACAGAAAGGAGTGAGGAAGACCTGTAGTTGATTCTTGTGAGAATTTTTGGGATACAGGGTCTCATTTTGTAGCTCAATTGACCTAGAACTTGCTTTGTAGATCAGATTGAACTTGCGACCCCAGAGATCTGTCTGTCTTTGCTTCCCAAGTGCTAGGACTAAAGAAAGGCATATGCCCCAGTGCCTGGGAATGAGTTCTTTTATTGTTTGTTTGTTTGTTTTTTTGTTTTTTCCCTGAGACAGGGTTTCTCCATGTAACAGCCCTGACCTGCCTCTGCCTCCTAGAGTACTGGGATTAAAGGTTTGCGCCACTATGCCTGGCTCGAGAATGAGTTCTTGTGGATACTTTAGTTGGACTCCGAATCTCCTAGTCTCCTGTCTTACCACATAATCACTTTCATATGTATTCAAATCAGTGTAATGCCATCTGTCTATAGAGAGACTTACTCTGGTATTAATACTAGAGAAGATTCAATTTTGTACTTTTAGTCCTCACACTATGAGCCATAATGATAAGGAATAGGAAGTCTAGAGCTTAGGGGATTCAGTGGATGACACAGCCAGAGAAAACAGGGCAAGGAAAAACACATAGTGGTAATTGCTAATATGAAACATTGAAAGCCTTTAGCCTGAGGAGTTTTATTTCTCAGGAAGCTGTGTAGCATAGGTGGGGCTTACTGAGACCTCTCCAGAGGAACTATCCATGGAAGAAGCCCTTAATCAATGAGGGATAAATGCCCTTGCCTACTACAAATCTTAGCCATTCTCTGTAGCTCCCAAAGGGCCTCAGGAGAATTAATCCCATATTCTCAAGTGATAACTTGCTCACTGTTACAGTTTGATAGGAATTGCCCCCCTAAAGCCTCATGTGTTGAAAGCTTGATGCCAGTTGGTAGATCCAAGTACTGAGTGGTAACTGACCTAATCAGTGGATTACCTTAATGAGAGATTTATGACATGATGGCATACTTAGGAGGAGGTGGGGCCAAGATGGAGGAAGTAGGTCACAGAAAGCATTCCCTTAGAGCAGCTTTGTCTTCTGCCTAGACTCCTCTCTGTCTTTGCTTCCCAGCTGCCATGAAATGAGCAGGTCTGTTGCACGGTGACGCTCTGCCTTTTTAAGTGCAAAGCAACTGGAGACGGAAACCCTTTAAATAATGAGCACATTATTATCCCCTGTTGTAGGGAGCCGTTAGTTTGTTTCCCTGCCGCCTGGCAGGTCAGACCTGAAATAATCACACAGAAACCATATTATTTAAATCACTGCTTGTCCCATTAGCTCTAGATACTTATTGGCTAGCTTTTATATTATATCTTAATTTAACACATTTCTAGTAATCTGTGTATCCCCACATGGCTGGGGCTTACCGGGTAAAGTTCTGCCATCTGTCTCTGGTGGGGCTGTATGGATTCTCTCTGACTCCACCCTCTTTTGCCCAGCATTCAGCCTAGCTCTCCCCACCTAACTAAGTTCTACCTTGCTATAGGCTAAACCAGTTTATTAACCAATGGCATTCACAACATACAGAAGGCATCCCACATCCGTCCCTCTCTAAGTTGGTGATGGAAGGTATTTTCTACAGTTACTAACTAACCTATTAATGTGCCCCGAGTCTGCTTTGTTCCTTTCCACGTCTCACTTCTGCATTCCTCTGCAGATGTTCTTGGAATCATCAATACATTAAAACATCTACATTCAAATTCTAGGTTCAGGTTGTGATTCTAGGAAAACCCAGCCTAACACTAAGTGAGTATGTTCCCTTTAAAGAAGATCCTTATCCCAGACCTCGTTCCACTCATTTCTAGCTGGGCTGGCATTATAATTCAACTACTTCAGAATCCTTATTGTCCCTATTTCCACTTTTCAGTACCCTTCCACTTTTGATATTGTTTCCATGAAATGGTAAATGCTATTACTTATTCCATTCGCTTCTTCATGGAGTGCATCTGAACAACAACAACAAAATGAAATAAAAGGAGGAGGTCATGACTACTCCTGAAGTATGGAGAAGGTTTTTTTTTTTTTTTTTTGTAAACATAAGGGAGAAGGCAAAGGGAAGAGGGCAGGTTAAACATGGCCAGCAGATTATACTGGAACATGAGAGGAGAAAATGATAGAGAAACAAGAGAGGAGCTGCTGATCAAGAGAAATGGCCAGGGCCAGAGACTGTCATGGCAAAAATGGCTGAGTTATATAGGGATCTTCCTGGAGGAAGGGAAGTGGAAGTTCCAGCCCCAGATGGAGAGGTTTAGAGTAGGGGGCAGGATGAAAAGTGCTGGGAAGAGCCAACGGTACTGAGTGAAGCTGGAAGAGCTGACTAATGCTTACTTTCATGTGTTAATAGACACCTCAGCCATTTGTTTTAACAGTGTTCAAATAAGAGTGATATGTGATTAAACTTCTCCGACTTCATATTGTGAAAGCAAAAGTTACATTTTCAGTTTTAATTACTATGCCTAAGACATCCATGAAACAAAAATGTTCCTGATCGGCAGGCCCCTTGTCCAAGGACAGATGGCACCTGAAATGCTGAAGACTATTGTTTATAGGAGATAATAAGTCACATATTTTTCACTCTCCTAAACCGGTTTACTTGACACATCTGCACCAGATGTGCTTGATTACATGTGTGCAGGAGGTTCATAAGCAGGAAATACATCAGGATATACTCTTGCCCCTAATTGGACCTGATGGGAAATGCAATGAATTATGGGTTTTCATTCTTAAGCTCTTGCCATACTTGATTCTGGAATATTTTCCAGGAGCCTGAATATGGACCTGGTCAGAGCCCATCCATCTGGCAAGTAGTTAATTAAAGCTTGCTTCAAATTTGTCTTTAAACTGTGGTAGAGGTCTTATTCTCAGTTGGTGGGATCATCGATATGATTGAGAACATTTAAATAGTTAACTGGATGTAAAATTCTATTCCAAACTTTCTTCAGTGCTTTAAAGTGTCACGAGCCATTTCCCCCCTAAAGATCATTACAGGAACCATCACCCTGGGGAGTCTGCAGAGAACCCCACACCCATAATTATGCCTTCTGGCGGTCAGCACCACAATTGCCATGGGTTCCATGATATCCATGCCATCCAAGATACCCCCACTTCCCCTCTCTGTCAGGTCTCGTGGGACCGCCCCTTCCCACCCTTCCCGGCTGCGCGATGCCTCACCCGTCTCTCTTCCTTCAACAGATTCCAGAAATCTCCCCCCCTAACCGTTCCACCCTCAGACCTCCCTCTCGTTCTCCGCCGCGCAGACATTTCCCCAGATCTAGGACTCTTTCCCGCCGGCGCAGCTTCCGCTCCGCCTCAGCTCCCACCCCTACCTACCTCACCAAACTCTGCCTCTCAACTGCTTATTTAGAGGTGTTTTTCTCATTCCTAAGTTTTACCAACCTGCCCAGTCCCACTCTTGGGGAGAGATCTTCTAACCAAGTTGGGAGCCTTCATTTCTTTCGCGACCCCAACTCATTTCATTCCAGATTCGTCGGTGACGCAGCTGCTGCTTCTCCTGGCCCCGCGATCTTCTGATACTAACATGCCTTTTCCTCTTCCAGCCTCCCAAGTTAACACCCACTACGGTTTTCTCTCATCATAACTGTCTAACCTCTTAACCTACAAAGTCCTACAAACCCTACCCCCTTCTTGAGTCCTACCTACACCAGCTTTTTCATCCCAATGAAAAAGCCCTACTTCATTTTGTTTTTCCAAAAGACACCAGGCTTAGCCCCTCCTACCCCATCTGCCACCTAATCCTCCTGCATTAATGCACCTTTCCTTTTCCAAAATTCTAAATAACCATTCAGCTGTCATTACAGATCATCAAATACGAAGCCAAGGGCTCCAGCGGTAAGCAGATTTTTTAACAAAATCACTTGACATAATAGGTCAGTCCACCTAAGCAGGTAAAACACAAGCGGATCAGTAACGGAATAAGTATCATTTATTTTTTTTTCTTTTCTCTTCTTCTTCCTTTCATTTCTAGGACTCCTCCCCCACCCCCAAGTTTCCCCTCTAACCTTCCAAACCTTCCAGATCTCAAACCTTCCAGATCTCTTCTCCCTAATTTCTTTCTCCACTAATGCGATTTTTGCCTTCCAGCATCCTAACCAGCTACTCAGAAGAAAAAACCGGACGGAGGTGACTTCTTCAATCAGCCAGCCCAGAACGCCAGCGGACCATCCGGACACTCCCTGGACCCCTCGACGCCCAAAGTCAGCAGGAAGCAGTCATGAGAGACCGGGCTACGCCCCCATTCCCTACCCCTTAAGACCCCCCCCAATTTAATTTTTTTTAATAAACCAAAAAGGTTGGGATGTTATTCCTTGGAATCTACAGCTCCCAGACTCCTCCTGGAGTACGAACACCTTGGCGCGCTGGCGTGCCCAGGTGCGGGTCATTCCTCCCAGATAACCTTGCGCTTCCCGTTAAAAGGCGAGCTTCCACGAGGTCTCGCTCTCTCTCACCTCTCTCTCACCCCCCTCTGGCCCCTTGTGTGTCTCGCACACCCCATCCCTTATCGTGTTTCCCTCTCCCCATTAAAGTGCACCCACATGGGAGCCCCACATGGGAGCCCGTGTCTCATCTCTTCCTTTTGCGCGTGATCCCGTGCCCTGCCCACCAAGTCCTCATCCAGGGCCTATATAAGCAGCAACCATGATCCTAATAAACGGAGGCTTTGACAAATCTGCTTGGCCTCCTTCTTCTGTCCTAGCTCATTCCCTTCCAGGTAGCGCCCCTCCGAGACCCTGGAATAACTGATTGCAGGGTGGGTTACAAACCCCTAGACTGAGTAACCCACCCAACGCAATCGACATTAAAGGAATGTGACTCTTTTGTCAAGCAAACAGACACACAAGAACTTCAAATAAGCAAGATTGTCTTGGTGGCAGGTTTTCCCGAGACATTTTTTGCATTTAACTTATTTAATTAATTAATTTGTTTGTTTTATTTTATTTTTATTGAGCTCTACATTTTTCTCTGCTCCCCTCTCTGCCTTTCCCCTCCCCTTTAACTGTCCCCCAAGGTCCCCATGCTTCCAATTGACTCAGGAGATCTTGTCTTTTTCTACTTCCCATGTACATTAGATCTATGTATGTCTCTCTCAGTGTCCTCGTTGTTTAAGTTCTCTGGGATTGTGACTTGTAGGCTGGTTTTCTTTGTTTTATGTTTAAAAACCACTTATGAGTGAGTACATGTGAGTACTACACAGCAGAAAAACGTAACGACATCTTGAATTTTGCAGGAAGATATATGGAGCTAGAAAGTATCATTTTGAGTGAGGTAACCCAGACACTGAGACATTTTTCGAAGCCTGTGAGAGGTCTGTTTTGTACCACATGTGCTATTAGAGGCACTTGTATATATTATGTCTCTGATAACCAACACTGTTTCTGAATCTGTAAGGAATTTAGAGTCTTGATTGTAAGTACTCTAGACTTACCCTACTAAGACAAAGATTGTAAATTTCTAAAATAAATTAGAACAGAAGAGACTTCAGTGGAGTTCTGTGTAATGAGGCTAATTGTCGTTAGCTCAGACATACCCACAGATGTCAATTATGCTGGGATACTGTGCAAGCCTTCTACGGATGGATAAGTATCGAATATTTCTAAATACATACACAGTTACTAAATTTTCAAATTAATCTTACTCTTGTTGGTTGTGTTTTGGTAAAACTTTATAACCACATATTGACACGTTTTGAACTTTTATAATTGTCTATTAATGTCCTTCAGAAATGCCACTCCAGAGGAAGGAACCTGCACATATTTTTGAGATGCCAAGACATTACTCACAGGACCAGCAGAATGGACACAGTCCATTTTTTGTTTAGGCACAACAGACCCAGGAGCCACTCCTTCTGTACCTCTTCCTTGCTTAAAATTGGACCTAAAGGGTTTATTGGTACGAACTTCTTGTTACTTCTTTCTTACCTGCACAACGTGGGATCATATCAGACCAGGCAGGACTGGTGGTGTGCTGCAAATGCAGGAAAGTAGAGAACAAGACACCAGATGGTTAATCGTGAGGTCCTCAGAGTATAACTTTCATAGACAAAGAGAAAGTGATCAGAACTTAACTGAAGTCACTCAGGGCATGTTTGCACTTTTCTATAATCGTAGTACTAGGTAAGCAGCAATGAAATGCTAGCTCTGAGGCCCATCTAGGCTTCATGCTGACGCCCTGTCTCAGCACAACAAGAAGGAATCACTTGGGCCAGCCCTTCTGGGAATGATGAACTGAGAGGGATTCTGCTTCTGATCTCAGCAAGCAAAGGCATACCTTAAGATTTAAGTGTTAGAGTGGCCCTGGGAATAAACCTGCCTGCCTGGCAGGAATGACTAAATAAATATACATATTTGTTTTTTTTGAGACAGGGTTTCTCTGTGTTGTCCTGGCTGCCATGGAACTTATTCTGTAGACCAGGCTGGCCTCGAATTCACAGAGATGCCTCTGCCTCCTGAGTGCTGGAATTAAAGGCCTGTGCAATCATTGCCAGGCCAAGAAATGACTACGTTCTAAATAGACATTTAAGCTTCCGCCTTAGCTATCAGACTGTTTGTTGAAAGAATGGACTCCAATGAATTAGAATTTCTTCAGGAAGCTCCTGCTAGGAGCGGAAATGGCTAAAGCCCTGGGGGGAAGGGGGGTATCAAGCAAAAAAAAAACAAAAAAAACAAAAAAAAACCTACTTTCCGAAAAAATTTTTAGAAGAGTCAGGTGATCTTGCAACTGGAGACTGACCTTGAAAGAGAGTTAGAATCCTTCCAGTTGCGGGCTACCAGGTTGCTGCACTGTCTGTAGTTTTGTATATCTTTTATATCTCTTGCTTTCTATTTAAATTCTACCCATACAGGACCCCTGGTAATGACCTTGATCTTGGGGAGTTGTTGGATATCTATCATTCTTCCCAAAGTGGCCACATGAATAAATCTCCTTTTTCTGCTTCTTTCTTACACACACACACACACAGACACACACACCAAGGTCAGTCAGGTCTACAAAGCAACAAAGGTCTACAAGGGACAACCAGGACTACACAGAAAAACCCTGTCTGGAAAACTTCAAAAACAACAATAATTCTTGCTCCTCTGTGAATAGTCATGATGTTTCTCCCTACAGTATTTCCTCCTTGTACATAGGTTTCACATTAATCACAGTATCACATTGTTCGTACGACATACTGATAAAATAATCTTCTTTATATTTGACAATCAAAAACTTTGTTATGGTGGGGCTGTAGTGCCTTGGTAGGGTGTTTGCGTAGAATGTGAAAATCCCTGAGGTCAATCTATGGCAAGTCTCCCCCTTCCCCAGTCTCAGTGAGATGGTTTATTACAGAGAAAGAATGCTTCAAGGGCTACTTGTCATTGGAATGGCAAAAATAGGACACTACTTAGGTGTTTTCTCAAGAGAGAGCTTCCCATTCATCAGCAACTTAGTGAGCAGACCACCCCGAAGTCTCTTTGGTTAGTTCCCAAAAGAAACCGACTACAACACAATATTAGCCAATGAAGCTCAGGAGTACTAGACAGAGCATGTGTGCCTCTTTGAATAGAAACTCCTTTGAGAAACTCGACTTCTTCATTGTGATGGCAGCATTCCCAGTGCTCTACCCTGTATAGACCTTCCCTTCCACAACCTTTCCTCCTTCCTCCCCTTCTCAGCAAGGAAGGTGTTGGCCTATTTGCTATCTTTGCCTACTGTCCCTGCTCCTCTACCTCTAATGTACGGCGACGTGCTCGGATTTCTGATTCCGTCATGATGCTTGCTTCTGGGAGGACTGAGGCTGAGAGAATAAGCGCGTGTACTCTGTTAATTATTTAAGTGCAAAACCCAGCCCAGAAGACTGACTGTTCCATGCTGTAGGTGTTGGGCTTCTGTCATCTAGCATCCTTCATTTTACTCGAAAACTCATCAGAGTTTGCAGTGAAATAAATTTTGGGCTCATGTGTGTGTGTGTGTAAACAAACACATTATGAACACAAGTATTATATACATATTACACACATATGAATATATATTTATCACAGTAGATAATTAGTAAGATACAGGTGTTCCCAATTAATGCTTTAGCTTCAAGAAATCTGCAAGTGATTCTGATTCCTAGAAAATGAATATTTCCCATCCTCTGCATTTTATGCTTTCAAAACACCTGAAGCTTAACTCAGACCCAAGTAATTCAGAGTATGTTTCCAGACTCTAATATCAAGTTCATAAAGACGATTGAGGAATATTTATTTTTTAAAGGTTCATTTTTTTCACTCTTATTTTTATTTTTGTGTGTGATTGTGGGTGAATGTATACTCTGTGTGTGTGTGTGTGTGTGTGTGTGTGTGTGTGTATGTTTTCTGCTGAAGCCAGAAGAGGGTATTGTATCCCCTGAAGCTGGAGTTATAGGAGATTGTATGCCTCCCCAAAGCCCATGGTGCTGAGAGCAGAGTTGGCTCCTATGGTAGAGCAGCAAGTTCTCTTAACCAATCAGCCCTTTCTCCAGCCCTCCATTATAATATCCATGGTATGCTGATATGAACAGTGATGTTTACACTCAGTGGTAAGCACTAAATACTTGGCCCTCTGTTCTTACTTAAAATAGACTACTGTGAGGATATTTTTCTGAACTCATACTGCGTTTTTTTTTTCTTAACAAAACCCACAGAATTAGGAGGCTTGCATAACAGCTGCATTCTGCAACTGTAACTGAAGCTCCACCTGCACTCACACCGGGCTCTGAGTATGCACACAGCAATCATTTTGAGGCTTTTCTTATAAGAAAAATATCCTTCATTGTCTGTTTCTGGTGTGCGTATGCTTGTGTGAGTATGCGTGTGTTTTCAAGTGTGTGTACATGTGTATGTATATGCACGTATTTGTGTGTGCATGCATGTGTGAGTGAGTATGGTGGGAGAGCAATTTCTGGAAATGTATTAGAAGTTTCTTGACTACAATTCAGTATCATCGATGTTAATGTACAATTTAGCACTCAATAATTGTTAGAAATTAGTGCATGGTTCTTAAGACAACCTGTTAAAAGTTGAAAATATGAGCAAACATGAGTACATTTCAAACAGTTAAAATTCAATATTAATTTTTACTAATAAATGAATCTCCTGGGATCTATAGATTATTACCCTTATAATTTCAGACTAAATGTCTTCCTCTTCTTTCTCTTCCTCTTCTTTCTTCTTCTCCTCTTCCTCTCTTTTCTTCTCCTCTTTATCCTTTTTCTCTTCTTCCTGCTGCCCCCACTTCCTCCTTCATTTTTCTCTTCTTCTGGAACAACCCTTAATGTTGAACATTGAAATGTTGAACACAACTCTTAATGAAGGAAATGGTCTTTCCATCTTCAATGACCAATATGTTAGATGAGTCTAGATCTTCTAAGTTTTCCAAAACTGATCATTTGTAGTCCTAGTTTCATTTCTCTGGGTTGGTGAACTAACTCAAATGTGATGAAATTTCTCTTCACTATATTTGTAACTCTCTTCAGTGCCTTGCTTACTCCTCTCCCCAAGTGAGAAAGACCAACATTATATCAGTGTTCTAAGAGTAGTTTGGGAAGGGTGATAGCAAACATGCTGACTTATGAGCTCAGTCTTTTAAAAAAAGATTTATTTATTTTGAGACAGTGTTTGCTTACATGTATATACATACGTGATATGCATTGCTGGTGCCTGCGGATTCCCTGGGAACTGGAGTTACAGAGGGTTGTTACTTACGATGTGGACCCTGGGAACTGAATCCATGTCCTCTTAACCTCTGAACTAACTCTTCAGACCTACCAAAATCCTTTCAGGTTCACTGTGACACTGAGTAAAGGACTAATAGATCATCTCTATCTTTTTTTTTTAAGGGGTAGTGTTTTCAGTTTGTAGAAGTGTCTGTACTATTGTCTCAGTATAGTCCTCTAATGAGATAGAATTGGTTCCTAGTTATCCTCCACAATGTTTTAGAAATATGGTAGGCTGAAAACTAAAGAGCAAGGAAGAGATAGAGGAAAAATGGCATACTGTACTAAATAGGTTTCTGTTGCTGTGCTAAACACCATGACCAAAAGAGACTCCAGAAGGAAAGGGGTTTGTTTGGGTTACATTGCCGTGTCACACACTGAAGGAAGCCAAGGAAGGATTCCAGAGGCAGAAACCAAGGCCAGAGACCATGGAGAAATGCTAGGCTACCTTTCTTAAACATCCCAGGACTCCCTCCCTAAAGATGATGGTACCACTCACAGTGGGTTGGGCCCTCGTATGACAACTGAAAATCAAGAAAATGCCCCCAAAGACGTGTTCACAGGCAGTCTGATGGAGACAATTCTTCATTTAGGATTCTCTCTTCCCAAGTGCTTTAGCCTGTGTCAAGTTTATAAAAACAGTAATATTGAATAAATATTAAATAAAATATTAATATTAAGGAGTAAAGAAGTTTACAGAAGATGAAAACGAAAATAGATAAAAGAGAGAAAAGGCGTTGCATTGAAGGGAAATAGGATATAGAAGGGCAGCAAAGTCAGCATTTAGAGGAAGCTGAAAGACGTTTATAAAGTTCTTATCACTTCAGCTGAGTTCAAGATAAAAACAAAAGTTGATCAGGATTTTGGAAACTTAATTGACTGGATCATTAAGTTTAGGAATTTATTTCACCATTTGAAATGAAGTTGGAGAGGAAGGTAGGACTATCCTATATACCTTACTGAAACTGTAGATGCCTCACAGGCAATGGAAGCCAATAAAGGTCATAGGCAAGAGAAAGATTGGGCTCACTTTCAAGTTTAAAAGGTAACTTCAATAACTGTTATGGAGGAAAGACTTCATTTAGATGAAGCCAAATGCAGAAAGAGCAAATAAGAAAAGTTGAGATCTTCTTTAAACTTGAGAGATAATAGGGAATAAAGAAAAGGGAGTGGGTAAGGGGCTATTAGCAAGAAAAAGCTAGCTTGTGTGTTTGAATGGCTTTCAGTAATAACTAAAAAATAACACGTTAGTAGGACCCCACCGCAATTAGTGCCACTGTCATAACAGCGGTGGGACTGCTGTCCTTTTGTCTATGCAGAGTATAACTTGTTCTCCACGTGGGAGTCATATGTTGTCAGTCTACAGTGGTAGACAGAGCTGTGGACAGGGACGAAAACTTCATTTCTTCTTTTACCATCTGTTTTAGTATTTATGATTATACAAACACCACAAATTGATTTGTTTTTATCATTTTGTCCTGTAGGTTTTGTGGGATTTCTTGTGGATTATTTACTCAATGTCTAATTAAGAAATAGAAATTTAAACCATGTTCCTTTTATTTATTCCTTTACTGCCTATTGACATTGACTAGAAAGTTTCCTGTGGTCAGTAGAAGTTCTAATCCTTTATCTTTAGTATTGTATTTTATTTCCTGATCCTACATGGTTGGCATTCATCTTTAAGCATGGTGCTAACTGTAGGTTTTTCATAAATCTCTATATTTAGCTGAAGCTGTCCCATCTCCATAGGTTTTTATTTTGGATCTAGAATGAGTCTTAGATTTTGTTAAATGTTTTTTTCCCATATCTATTGAGATAATACAGCTTTTCTCTTTAGTTTGATCAATATGGTTATTGATTTACATTTCAATGTTTAATAAGCCTGATATATACCTGGGATAGGCTATATGTAAAAAATAAGATACACATTCAGAACAAAATAATTTTTGGCTTCTTTGAGTTTGTTTGACTCTTGAATTATTTAGAAGCCTACCACTTAGTTTCTAAATGCCTGGGCATCTTTGAAATATTTTTAATTTTTAAAAATTTTAGTAAATAATAATTTTCAATAATAAATTTTAATTTATTTTTTTTTTACCATGATCAGTAAATTCACTAGTTTTAGCATTACATTTGGATCAATGGAGACTCAATTACTCTTTGGTGTATGGCAAGGTATTCCTGCATAGCTGCGAATTGTTCTAGTGTTGAAGGTCAAGTCCTGTATCTGTAGATCAAACTGGTCATGCAGTTCTGACCTGTATCATGTGTCAGCAGCTTGAAACAGAAAAACTGCATGCTTCATGGGTCCCAGCACCTCTGTCATAATTCCGATACTCCTAGAAGCATTTATTGAGATTTTATTCTCTTACACATCAGTTAAACTCTGTTGTAGGGGTGGTTCACATTTGATGTGTTTGGTCTTGTCTTCTTTCAAGTAAAAGCTGGTTCATGTACTGCCAGTTTCCCCCTGAGCTCTTCTGTGGCAGCGCGAAGGCACTCATAGATGGCACCTAAGTGAGCCTGCTTCTCTCTGCTTCAATGAAATATTTACAAAGACAGGTGGGGAATGGAGAGGGATAGATTGAGCTTTCTGCCTGTAGATGGCTGGCCCTGCTCCACTTCCTTATGATTTCCCATCTACCTGTTCATCAGTGACTGCGAGAGCAGCAATGACACTGGCATATTTGAGTGTGCTCAGGAATCTGTCTTTCTACGAATTTTGTTTCATGTATTTGAAAGCTTTCTTATTAGTCACATAGAAAATATGTTTACTAAATACCATTCTTTATGTAGATTTCTTTGCTTGGAAGCCTGGTTGGTTTATTAGAGTGACCACCTCAACTTCCTTTTGGTGGCAAGTGACAGACAGCATGGTAGTTGTCTGTATTAGTCACTTCCCTTGGTGCGATGAGCAAATAGCTGACAAGAGGCAACTTCAAGGATGAAAGACTTACTTGGTGCTACAGTTTAGGGGCACATTTTGTCATGGCAGGGGAGGTAGGACAAGGAGAGTAGGAATGGTAGGTGGCTGGGCACAGTGAGTGTTTAAGCAGAGGAAGGACAGGGCATTAAGGTCAAGTTATCAAGCCTCAGGTTGTGTTGTCCCTGACTCGCTTCCTTCAGCAAGGCTCCAGTTCCCAAAACAGTGACACCAACTGGGGACAGTTTGTGCCTTCATTCTCAAACCACATGTTTCTGTTCTTGCCTTTATTTTATTTTTTTCTCTTTGAGACAGTGTTGTAGAATATCAGCTTAAGATGTGTGGTACATTTGTTTATGCTGTGGAATATTTGTTTCATGGTGCCAAAATGTTTTTGCATTCTTTTTTTTTTTCTGCATTTTTGTAAAGCTGTGTTACTTTGCCTGTCTAAAACATTTGCTTAGTCTTATAAAGAGCTGAATGGACAATAGCTAGATAGGAGAGAAGGATAGGTAGGGCCACAGGGCAGGGAGAATAAAAAGAAGGAAAAATCTAGGCTCAGAAAAAAAAAAGAGAGGAGCAAGAAACAAGAGAAAGAGAAAGTGAGGAGTATGGCAGCGGCCAGTTGTCCAGCCACTCAGCTAGCCCCAGAGTAAGAAGGAAAGAAAAATATGAAGAATAAAGAAAGGTTAAAAAAAACCCTCAAAGACAAAACATAGTTAAAGAGAGAAGGGATGGGGGGCTGGAGAGATGGCTCAGAGGTTAAGAGCACTGACTGCTTTTCCAGAGGTCCTGCTCTTCCAGAGGTCACAGCCATCTATAATGAGATCTGGTGCCCTCTTCTGGCATGTAAGCATACATGGAAGGAATGTTGTATACATAATAAATAAATAAATCTTAAAAAAAGAGTTTTTTTTTTTTTTTTTTTTTTTTTTTTTTTTTTTTTAAAGAGAGAGATGGGATAATTTAAGTTGGAAAAGCTGGTTACAAACAAGCCAAGCTAAGACTGGTCATTTGTAAGCAAGACTAAGTTTCTGTGTATTTATTTAAAAGCTGGGTGGTGGGCCCCTCAAAGAGTAAAAGGAAAATCAGCTGCAATACAAGGTATCACTATGTAGCTTTGGCTAGCCTGGAGCTGGCAGTGTAGACCAGGCTGTCCTCATATCATGGAAACTCATCTTCCCCTGCTTCCCAACTACAGGGATTAAAGCTGTGAGCCACCCATGCCTGGCTATCCTTTCCTTTTTTGTTTATTTGTATTTTTATATTTAAAGTTCTTTTTATCATTGACAACATAGATTTGAGTCTTGATTTTTTATTTATTTTATTTTTAAAGATGGTTTATATTTGTAGGCTGTTCAGGACAGCTGTCCTGGAACTCTCTCTGTAGATGAGGCTGTCCTTGAATTCAGAGGTCCCTGCCTCTGGATCCTAGTGCTGGGATTAAAGGTATGCACCACTATCCCCTGGCAGGTCTTATATGTTTAAATATGTCTTTAACCTCATTTTAATAATAATTTTGTTCAGCATAGAATGTTGATTTTTTGTTGCTTTAAAGCTTTAAGATTCTTGCTCTTTTGTCTTCTAGCTTGTCTTATTCCTGCCGTTTGATGTGGGATTCCTCTCTGTATGCTGTGAGTATGTTTTATTACCATTGGTTAATAAAGATGCTGCTTTTGCCTAAGGCAGGACGTATATAACAAGGCAAGAAATCCAAGTAGAGATAGAATATGAAAAAAGGTGGAGTCAGGCAGACGCCACATAGCAACCAAAGAAGAAAGATACTGGAAACTTACCGGTAGGCCACAGCCTCATGATGATACATAGATAATTAGAAATGGGTTAATTTAAGATGTAAGAGATAGTTAGAAATATGTGTGAGCCACCAGCCAAACAGTGTTGTAATTAATATATTTTTTTATTGATTTTATTGAGCTACACAATTTTCTCTGCTCCCCTCCCTTCCTCTCTGCTCCCCTTCAGCCCTCTCCCATGGTCCCCACGGTCCCAATTTACTCAGGAGATCTTGTCTTTTTCTACTTCCTATGTAGATTAGATCCATGTCTGTCTCTTTTAAGGTCCTCATTGTTGTCTAGGTTCTCTGGGATTGTGATTATTTTGGCTGGTTTTCTTTGTTTTATGTTTAAAACCCACATATGAGTGAGTGCATATCATAATTGTCTTTCTGGGTCTGGGTTACCTCACTCAAAATGATGTTTCCTAGCTCCATCCATTTGCCTGCAAGTTTCAAGATGTCATTATTTTTTTCTGCTATGTAGTACTCTATTATGTAATTGTACCACGTTTTCCTTATCCATTCTTTGGTCAAGGGGCATTTAGGTTGTTTCCCGGTTCTGGCTATGACAAACAATGCTGCTGCTATGAACATAGTTGAATACATGTCCTTGTGGTTTGATTGAGCATCCTTTGGGTATATACCCCAAAGTGGTATTGAGGAAGGTTATTTCCTAAATTTCTGAGAAATCACCATACTGGTATTCAAAAGGGCTGTACCAGCTTTCACTCACACCAGCAAAGTGGGAGTGTTTCCTTTTCCCCCACAACTTCTCCAGCATAAGCTGTCATCAGTGTTTTTGATCTTGGCCATTCTTACAGGTGTAAGATGGAATCTCAGAGTTGTTTTGATTTGCATTTCTTTAATGCCTTAGAATGCTGAGCATTTTCTTAAATGTCTTTCAGTCATTAATATAGTTTTTGTGTAATTATTTGGATCTGGGCAGCCTGGAAATGGAAGTTCAGTCTCTGTTGACAGCTGTTGTGAAATTTTCTACCTGTGTAAATACATTTATATATTTATTTGGAGAACAAGTCTCCTTGTATAGCCTGGGTTGGTCCAAAGTTATCCATAGACCAAGCTGGTGTTCATATTGTCACAGGCATGTGTTACCATATCCAGATATTATTGTGTCTTTTTTGTCTGCTCACTTTAAGATTGCCCTGGCCAGGATCATTTTGTGATGTGCCTTGGCCTGGTTTTTGTTCTGTTTCTTATGTTTGACTTTGCTGAGCATTCTAGATCTTGGGCTGTACAGTCTATATATAGTTTGGGGGAAAAATCAGCAATACCTCTCTTTTTAAAAAATATTTAACATAATTTCTTTATTGAATCTTTGGGAATTTTACATCATACACCCCAATTCCAATTACCTCCGAGTCCCTTCACATCTTCTCCTTCTCCCCCATTCAATGAAAATTAAGAAAAAATAAAACCAAAGCAAGCAAGCAAACAAATAAAGAGAAAAAAAAGAACAAAACAACAACAAAAAACCTCTTCATTCCTCATTTTTCCCACCTTTCCAATATTTCTTTATTCTTCCTGGTGGCATTGGGAGCAGTGTGTCACACAGTATACCTTTTGTCCTATCAGTTATATTTGCTAATGTTCATTGCAATGTGTCCTTGATCTGGTTCAAGGCCCCTCTGGTTTCTGGCACACCATCATTAGTGGATCCACACTCAAACTCCTTTCAGATATCCCAAGGATGTCCTGACTCATGGAGACCCTGTGGTTATTGTTCCACAAACTCTAGCAGGTCCCAGATGGGGGTAAATATTAGGGTGTCACACCCCAGGTCTTGCTGTGGACATGAGTTGTAGCTGAGCTGGTCAGTCCAGGCCAGTGGGCTGCTCCCCTAAGCCTTTGCCATCAAGGTTAACTCTCCCCTGCAAGAGTTGAGGAGTGGGTTGATCTCTTCTGAGTGGGAGGTCCCCCATGAAAGTAGGGGCCAGCTCTCTTGCTGTAGTACCTAAGAGGGCCAGGTCCAGCTAGCTCAGGGCCAGCAAACGGCATGGAATTTTCAGCATGGCCCTCACATTTCATCATGTATGGTTCTCCTATACCCTTGAAGTGGCACAGGCCACAGGCACCAACACAGACCTCAGCTGCAGCAGGACCATGGACCCAGACATGGCCCTCGACAGCAGCATGGTCCTACCTGCATCCTGGCGCTAGGTGGAAACATAGGCCCGCTAGATCAGAATGACTTCTTTGGTAGCATGGCCCCGGACACCTACAAAGTAACAGACATGTTACTCTGACCTCGGCTTCCGGATAATCTTTGATGGCAACACAGACCCTGGCTGCGGTGGAACCACAGACACAGACATGGTCCTCTGCAGCAGCTGGGTCTGGATGTCACCATGACACCAGGTGGCAGTGCAAACCACCCAGATCAGTACAGCTCAGCAGTAGTGTGGCCCTCAAGACACTAGCATAGCCCCAGATCTCAGGCATCCATGTGGTCTTCGGTGGTAGCAGGAACCTCGAACCTCAACACAGACCCTGGCTGCAGTAGGCCATGGACCTAGACTTGACCCTCAGCTGCAGCTCTGGCCAGGACCATGTCACCATGTCATGGGGTAGCAGAGCAGGCCACTCAGAACTGCATGGCCCCGGTTGCATCACAGGCTCTAACCAGGACACAGACCCCGGGCCTCTGTGTGGCTGGCCCCTGGTAGTCACAGGCGACATGGACTTCAACACAGTAGTTTAGTAGACTGTAGTAAGACCACAAATGCAGACATGGTTCTCAGTAGCAGCCTCCTTTTAGTACTTTTTAAAAGTAGCTTTTTCCTAAGATTGTTGGGTCAGGGGCTAGACACCTGCCTTCCTGAATGACTCTTCCTAGATGACATTTGATTACTTGAGATGATCTTTTCTAATTCTCATAGAGGTAAATGATCTTATTTCTTTAAAAATTTCCCATTCTAAAGAATATTTCCACTCTAAAGAACTAAGAACTACAGTTTGAATACGTGATTTAGCAATTTTATTATTTTACCAGTAAGGGGCAGCAAATAACAGTGTTTGCTGGAAGTACAAAAGTATTACTTTAATTTGAAATTTCTCCTCTACATCTTCCTCCTTTTACTCTTCCCCTTCCTTCTCCCCTCTCCCCTCTTCCTCTCCTTCCTCTCTTTCTTCTGCATTTAGTCAGTGTACCTCTGATTTTCCCACTGTTTTTCATTTGTCTTTCTTATTCTTCCTAGTGATGTTAAAAGCCAGAACTACTGAGAGCAGCAACAATATTCAAAAGGGAAAAGAATATATGAAAACATTTGAAAAATACAACAGTAAACAGGGCAAGACCTACTAAAAAGAGTTAACAAATGACGACTCAGAGTTTCTAAGCTGGGTCTTAGAAATGTACTGCTACATAGTACCTATTCATTAAAATTAGCTTGAGTCCAGCAATGAGAAGGAACACTTGACAGTTACTATCTAGCCTCAAGTCTTCATTTTTCTTAAAACACTGGTTTGCCATTTGAACTATAGCCATTTAGTTTAATCCATTTTGTTTCATGTTAACACGCATGTGTAGATAATCCACTAGTAGTCAGGAACTACTACAATGCTGGACCAGTGAGAACCGAAAACAAGAAAGCACTCTTCTCCTGGTGCTAGTTTACAGTGGGGAAAATGTCCAGATAAAGAGCGGTGCTGGGTGGACGCGAAGAGGAGACATTACAACGCTAAGCATAAGTAGAGAGTAAGCTCAGAGAAGAGATGGGTATATGACAAGGTCTAGCCGTGGCAAGATGTCACCAGAAACCTCAGAGTCTTTCACTGTATTTTTTTCTAACCTAACATAGCATTTTTTTTTCTTGTATCTGGAAGAAATCTTCATTTCTGTCTTAAGGCAAAAGCTTGTTCCTCTCCCAGGTAAACTTTATTTTTCTAAGATTCCTGAAGTTCTCAAATTGAAGATCTGCTTTCCCTAAAACTTTTCTATCCTAGATTTGGGGAAAGGCTCAGTTTGATTATTTGATCTGACTCAGTATGGTGTGATCTTTGAAAGGGAATTCATCCCACATGGTGCCCAGGGATTCTCTTTCATTTGGACATCAGTGTCAAGATGTGGCTGCAAGCAGGATGCGACCTAACACAGTGACTTTCCCTTGCATCTTAAATAGCTCTTCCTGGGCAGCTGGTGTGTGTGCCCAGTCTTTTATCTCAGCCTTGATCCTCTTCTGACCTTTGCATCCTTCCACTCTGTCATAGGCCAGAGTACGCAGTGGGGCTGCACCAGACTTTGTCTGTTTTCAATACGTTACACAGCTGTATTTCAGAACTGCTTTCTTGTTCTTCTTAAGTGGAAAATTCTGTGTAATACAAGATTCGTAGGTGCTCAGGGTCTCAGAAAGAGTATGAGTAACTCTATTTTCATGTTCTGCAATCCATTCTCGAATTTTCCATTTTTCATCCTTAACGTTGACTACTCAGTTGTTGGAGAATTTTAATGAGACTAACATCCTTTTGCATTTCTTCTGTGTTATTCTGGCATGAAGGCTATTTTTTTTAGCTTAAAAGATCAATATTTACATTTAATCTAGGGAAATAATCTTGACTGAGAGACAGCCAGCTAATGTAAACGGAATGAGATGGTGACAAAGTGGGGGGGGGAGAACTAGATTGGGTAATGCATCAAATTTTTCTTTAAAAATTAAAACCAAATCAATGCTTAGCTTCTACCTCAATTACAGTATTAATTTCCTTTTATTTATAAACTCCTTAAAGGGGGAGGTCTTCATTTCTTAAGCATCTAACAGGCAATATTTTTGCGTCATATGACATTAATGCCACAGACATAGAAATGCTTTGCAGCTTCATGAATATTTCCGTTTCAGGTTCACAAATACACACCTGCATTTTAATGTTAATACATGTCACATGGTGAGGCTTCTCTTAGGATTGTGACTATCCATTCAAAGGTGTCTTTGTAGTATCACAATGGAGTTGAAACATGCTTAATCCCGGAGTAAATGGAGTCTTCTTGCTATTCCTTTTCCATGTTTAGGAATATTTAGATGGGAATTTATCATTGTGTTACAGTTGCCTACAGTTCTCACCCCGTGCCAGCTTTGTAGTTTGACAGCAATAGGTTGTCCCTCACTGCCTTGGTGTGCAGTAGGCTTGCACGGAGGTGTGTGTAAGTGCACTCTGACAGCTGTATGATAAAGATGTCCATAGCTGGGATTCTGAGGCTTAGGACATTTCCACACTGCCCAACAATGCATGGCTTCATATGGGGATTTCTTTTTTCTCTGACACTCACTGTAAGATTTAGATTCGTCTGTAGAGGGCGGCAAATGGCAGCTCAATTCCTTCCTTCACGCCTAAACCTCAAAGCATTAATGTTCACATTATCTGAAATCAACAAGGAAGATTTGCTCAACATAAGGAAGATTTTTTTCTTTTCGGTGTGGCTGCTTTTTGTTTTAATAGATAAAAATAAGTGTGAGACTGACAGGGAAAAATAAAGTGGCTGGCTCAATTTATTTTTGTAGCTTTTGTTCCCTGAAACTTCTAGTGCTTTCTTCTAGACAGAACTTGCTGCCCGAGAGGACAAGGCAATCTGGTGCTCCTCGTGGACTGTCACATTAGTCCAACACTCAGAATCCTATTCTCCCACGGAGGAAAACAATTGCTCAGCTTTCCGAATTCCCACCTCTGTTCTCTTCCACAAATGGCAATAATTTAAACAATAGCTGCATTTGTCATGGGTACTTTATCCTCCGCAAATAGAAGTACTGAGTCATAAGTATCTAAAATGATGCTACCCGTGGAAAAGATAATCTTTGTAGCAGAATGTTTCGCTTTGTTTCTCTGGTGTTGGTTTTTGAGAAACAGGTTCTGATTGTGTAGTCCAGGCTGGTCTTGAACTCACTGTGCAGTCCAGCTTGGTCTTGACCTAAGTCACTTTCCTGCCTCTGGCTCCCAGTGCTAGGATTGCAGGCATGTCTCACCGCACTTGAAGGCAGGTTGACATTTTTAATCACCTTGTTAAAGTGTTCACATTTGTGCCACCTTAAATCATTTCCTTCGTTTCAGAAACCACACCTGTTAGATCTCCACTTTCACTCTTGCTCTCTGACATTAGTCACTCCATCATCTACGTTTTGCTTACACAGATTTTTTTCTTTACAGGAATGTCTTTTAAAAAATCCAATCATACAAAACACGAACATTTGAGATTTACTTTCTCCATTTTTGATAATATTTTAACTTTCATTCATGTTAAGGAATTTATCACTTTATTTTTATTAATCTGATTCTTAGTTTCATATATGCATGAATGCATTTTGATTACATTTCCTTCTGATTGTTTTTCATTTTCCTTCCACTCATATCAGCCTCTTCTTGTTCCCACCTTTCTCTTTCCCCTACTCATGACATCTTATTTTGTCCTGCAAATCATTTAATTTAATCAGAGCTGTTGTGTAACCTCTGGATTGGGGCTGTGAGAGCCTGGTGGAGTCACTAATGCATACATAACTAAAACAAGGACTCCTCCTTTTTTCTGAATCTATCTACAGAAAATAGTTGAACTGTGAAGGATAGGGATCTGTAAGCCTGTGTTGTGCCTAATCTTGGCTATTGATGGCCCATTTTTGAGCAGATCCAGTGTGGTAAGGGTGGTATTACTGCCCTCACTCTCATTGTCAAGTTCATCTACCCTTCTGCTGCTGCTGAGTTCAAGACCAGCCTCGGCTGCATAGCCAGAACATGCCTCTCAAAACCTAAACCAAAGAAACAAAATGAAACATCCTGCATTAGAGTCTACTTCTGTGGGATCCCAACATATATTTAAGACCAGCTGGGACATTCTGCCTCATGAACTGAACAACTACAGGAATCTTGGACTCTCTATTAGGAGACAACTATTTTTGGACTGCATGGATCACAGCCTATAAGCTACTCCAGTAAGTCTACTTTTCATATATTTAGAATCACGTTATCAGCTCTGTTCCTCTAGAAAACCTGACATAAACAATGCAACAAAACATCATTCTTCAATACTGAGACAAATGATTACTAATTATAAAACTTATGAAAGAATAAATGAGAATAAAACTTCTGGCATCAAAACAAAACTCCTAAATTAGCACCATCAGTGAAAGTAGTATCAAACAAGAAACAGAAGATGTATTCACACTGAATTACACTTCCCACCTCATCTTCTACTTTTTATTTTATTTTAAATTTTTTTGGTAGAAGGTATTACAGAATCTGAAATTTTTTATTCTTGTCATTTGATGTGGAAGCTTGTAAATTGTGGAGTAAGGACTCCTGAATGAAAAACAAGACCTATAGAAACACAGCTTTAACTGCATCCTTGGGAATTTATCAAAGAATAAAGCGAAGTTACAAGCTTTGGTGGTGCTTTGGAATGCTGCATTGACAACCAATGTAATCTTCTGAGTGGATCTCAGAAAAGAACTCAGGGGTTAGGTTTCCTGCTAAGCTAACACTCCTCTGCAGAAGAACTTCAGCACCAGACGGAACCATCAGCCAGCTATAGATAAGGTAGGAAGGGAGTCAATGAAAATATATCTCTATCATATTGGAAAATAATACCTGATGATGAATATTGCCCATGAAAAATAAATGATGTCATTGATAGAGCTTCAGTCAAGTGGAAAAAGCAGCAGAGGAGAGTGGAAAGAAGAAAAGAATGTATGACGGAATAAAGGAAAGAGTTGGAAAAAGAAGAAGAAAAGAAGGATGAATGAAAAGACACAACCTGGAGAAAGCCCTTAATCTGTAAAGTAAGTATTAGTCAATCTCCAGAAACAGAGTTCTTGTGAATTGTGTTATGAAAAAAATATAACAAACACAATAAAAAAACTTAAAAATCATGATGATTAAAATCAGTTAGAGTTAACATGTTAAATGGAGATTTCAGAAATCAGAAAACCCTTTGAGAACACACAGTTGTAGATGTGATGAAATGTGATGTCCAAAACAACACGGGATAAAATACATTACAATGAAATGTGCAGGGCTGGAAATGAGTTTTTGTTATGAACAGAGAAAACTCTGTTGATTTTATTTCTGCTGTTAGTATGTGGTAAAGGAAATGTTAGCTGGGTTCTAATGCTGAAAAAAACTACATTTCTGAGTAAATTTTTTTTTTTTTTGGTTTTTCGAGACAGGGTTTCTCTATGGTTTTGGAGCCTGTTCTGGAACTAGCTCTTGTAGACCAGGCTGGTCTCGAACTCACAGAGATCCGCCTGCCTCTGCCTCCCGAGTGTTGGGATTAAAGGCATGCGCCACCACCGCCCGGCGTAAATATTTTTTTGCAATATTTTTATGTTGCAAACCAGGCTGGCCTCCAACTCACAGAGATCTTCCTGTTTCTGCCTCTCAAGTGGAAGCTTGTAGGGAATTGTATGATTAGTGAACAATGAGGCAGTCATGGTGCTGGAGGAGGAACTGAGAGTCCTACATCTGGATGTGCAGGCAACAGGAAGAGAATGTCATAGTGGGCATGGCATGAGCTTCTGTGACCTCAAAGCCTGCTCCCAGTGACACCCTTTCTCTAAGAATGCCACACTTACTCTGACAAGGTCACACTTCCCAATAGTGTTACTCCCTATGAATTTATGAGGTCATTTTCATTCAAACTACAACTTATGGTTTTTTTTTTTTTTTTTTTTGTAGTATCAAACATGGTAAGGACACTTGCACAGGTAAATGCATTATTCCAATTTTGCTTTTACTTAGTTTCACAAAGTTAAACTGAGTTGTTAGTCTGGCCAAGTACAAAACAGAATTTACTCCAAAGACTTGCCAGGAAGCTCCTCTGTGTGGCGTAAGAGGTGACCAAAAAGTTGAGTAAAAGAAAACAAACTGTGGGGCCTTTTTGTTGTAGTTTTGCATGGACCCAACTGCTAAGGTCAACTCTGTTGCCTTCAGCATAGTGAGGAAGTTGAGGCAGGAGAGGCACTCCTGTGACTGCATGAGCTCCGAGTTCCAAGACCATGGCACCTGCTGAACTTCACCCAAAGCTGCTCAAGGAGGCAAGTGCAGTCGGGTGTAGTAGGTTAACTGACAGACATTTAAGTACTGATCCCATTTAGCATTGTAGCAATGAGGTGGCTGAAATTTCCAAGGAGTCTCTTTCTAAAGCATAGCTGTATAATACAGATGGCAGCTAGAATGAAAAGAGGGAGAGGGAAAGAGAGAGAGAGAGAGAGAGAGAGAGAGAGAGAGAGAGAGAGAGAGAGAGAGAGAGAGAGAAAACCAAATAAACAAAGGCAGTGTTACTTTTCTCCTAACATCTGGAAATAGGTGGGAATGTCTGACCTCCGGAACACGTACATTCATTTCTCAACAATTAACACTAATGCTCCTTTATGGGATGTGTGAAAACATCTCTGACCAATATCATAAGCTTTTCTCTGCATCCTTTTAAATGCCAGCACTCCCCCCTTTGTTGTTTATCAACATGTATTTGGGGGAATGGATTTCAAAGAAGTTATTTTCTCAAGATTTAGTACACAATTCAGCATCATTTATAATCAAAGGTGTTTTTGTAATCCTGGTCCTCATTCTGAGGAACACACCTTTATTCTAATAGTGTCTAGTAACTACTTTAAAAACCACTTTTACTGATGCATATTTTGTTGTTGTTCAGGAAAATTTATTTTGTTTGTCCTAAATTGAAATTTCAAAACTCAAATGCCAGGTCTTTAATTTTGTTGAGATAAGGTGAAGAATCTGGGAAATGGAGCAATTGTAGGTTTTACAGTTAACTAAGGAAGGTTCCCTTATAGTCAGTTTGCCACAGATATAACCGTGGACACTATTGAGATGCTTTAAACCTCTATATGCTACACTTAGCTTTTCCTTGTATGTTTTTGTGTTAATTTTTTAAACTTTTTAATTTTATATATTAATTTTTATTGTGTGCATAGGCATATATGATGTGTGCACGTGTGTGTGGAAGAGGTGGTGTCTGTGTCACAGCACACATGTGGAGATCACAGGATTACTTTGTGGCGTTTGTTTTCTCTTATATTTTTGTGGGTTCACGGATGAAACTCATGTGAGGCTTTATACACCTTGCCTGCTAAGCCATCTTTCTGATGTACATTTTTTTAAACAATGTATCTACCTGCGCAGGCAGTGGTGGCACACACCTTTAATCCCAGGACTGGGGACACAGAGGCAGATGGATCTCTGAATTCAAGACCAGTCTGGGCTATAGAGTGAGTTCCAGGACAGCCCAGACTCTTACACAGAGAAACCCTTGTGGCAGAGTGTTGTGAGCCCTTCACCCCAATTACAGATATCTTTTGTCGTCCTATATGAATCTTGTCTGAAAGTCTTCATGGATACAGTCTATGCAAAACTTGGTTAGAGGGCAATTCGGAAAACTGTGGTACTTCTGGAATCAGGGATTTGCACTTGGCATTGTATTTTTGGAAGCTGAATTCAGTTAGTTTTGAGATATGGAAATCTACTGGCTAAAGTGTAAATATAGAGAAAAATAAAAATACCATGGGCTGTGGGAAAGTGCTTCAGTCCACTGAGGCTGGGAACCCCTGTGGCTGCTAACGCTAAGTTCATTCTCAAAGTGTTTCTGAGCCTTCATTTCACAGACCCGTGTGAACCCACACACCTGCACTGCATTACCTGTGACAAACCCTGTTTCAACAAACAAACAAAACCAACCAATGTGTATATATTTGTATGTCTATATACATGTACATATATACATACACACACGTGTGTGTGTGAAAGAGCACATGCACATGTGTACATGAATGTGTATATGTGTATTGTTGCCAGAGGTTAGTTCCTTAAGATCTATCCACCTTAATTTTTGATACAGGGTCTCTCACCAGGACCTGGGGTTCATAGACTTGTCTAGGCTATCTGTTCAGAGAGCTTCCCCAGAGATCCCTTGTTTCCTCCTCCCCAGCACTGGGCTTACAAATGAGTGCCCATGCCTGTCTGTTTATGTGTGTGCTAAGAATTGAACTCAGGTCCTCATGTTTTTGCAGCAAGCATTTCACTGACTGAGCAACCCCCCCTTTTAGATTTCTTAGCAGAATGTTATAGGATATTTTGAAATCATTAAGTGAAACCCAGCACACAGTATTTAAAGAACATGGTTTATTTCACATTTTGCTTTCTTTCAGCTTAAGCAGCATCAACTTGTAGCATCTATTCGTTCACCATTGTTTTTAGTGACAGCAACAAATCAAGCAGATTCTTTTATTTGATAGGTTTTTATAATTCATGTTTGAACATTTTCTATAGTATGAACAATTGGCATTAAAATTATTAAAATGAGTGTAACTGCTTTAAAAAAATTAAAGTAGCATTGCATTTTCATTTCATCAATGGGATGATTTTGAGGAAAAAAAAAGGATTTAAATTTTAGCTTAAGCTTAATGGCACACTTAGATCTTCACTTCAGAAATGATTCAATGGAAAGGAGGAACAGACTGGAGACGTCAATTATCCAACCTGAGCCTTAGATGTTTTGCATATGACATACTAATGAAGATAGGAAAATTATATTCCTATGTTTGCATGCATTTATGACCACAGGTTTTTTAAAAATATAAATATAATAAATAGACTAGGTAGGATTTAAACTTTATAAAAGAGATTGAAAAAAGAAAAGGAAATCAAGCTTAGTACAAAAGGCACTGTTGAGTTCAGTTTCATATTTCTAAACATAAGAAAAATCAAAAATAGAGTAGATTATTAACTTGTAATTTATCTTTTTTTCCTTTTTAAGGGATACATAATTAAAACTTGAGTTTGAAAGTCAGTGGACAGCTAAGCCATTAGATGTAGAAGAAGAATACAGTTTGGCAGCCAGAATTAAACCGTTGTATTTTCCCCCTAGATTGGACAGATTTTCAGGTACTTGCAGAAGAAAGGGCAGTTTTAAAAAGTTGCTATCTTTATGTCTGGGCAGCTGTTCATCTCTTGAGCCACAGTTATGTAGGATGGGAAAGTGACTGTGGGGCTCACATATTATCTCTTTTAAGAAGGTTGAGCTATGCTGGTTGGTGGCATTTGGGAGGCAGACGCAGGCCAGACTGGTCTACAGGGAGAGTTCCAGAACAGCCAGGGATACACAGAAAAACCCTGTATCAGAAAACCAAAAAAAAAAAAAAAAAAAAAAAAAAAAAAAAAAAAAAAAAAAAAAAAAAAAAAAAAAAAAAAAAAGAAGATTTAGCTAAATAAAACTGATGAAGCTCCTCCTCATCAAGCTTCAAAACCAGTGAAGTCAACTGTAGAATTCTCCAGGAGAGAATTGTTCTTTTGGAACTGAAGACCTCAGGGTATTTTTTTATTCCACTGCTAAGAAACCCCATAGAGTAAGAAACCCTTGCCTTTTCATCTGCACATCAATCTCTGAAGAGAAGGGGTCTGGGCACAGTAAAGGAGTGTGACGAGGAGTCATTTCATCTTAGCTAGATGTCAATAACTTAACTTTGAGATAACTAAGTGTATTTTTACTTCCATTTTAAATTGCAATAAAATTAATCCCTTTAGGAATAGGCAATTTGTACTTACACATTGCATATATAATTGATAATGAATTACGGTGATGAATAATAAATAACAGTGACATTTATTACCATGTACAGAGATTTCCAGAAAATCACTGTCCTTTGAATTTCATGTGTTTCATTGATCTCCTAATAACTGAAAAATAAAGACTACCTTCGCAATAACACACTTCCATCCTTTATTAAACACAGACATAAGCTTAGAACACACAGAACTGTGGACCACGCTTGCTTAGAAAGGAGGTTGGCGCTGAAGGGTTCTTGGGATCATGTGAACATGGTGGGAAACCAATGCAATGCCAACACACAAGAATCCCAGGCAGGAAGACCTCCAGCTTGAGGTCCACTGGGTTTTTATAGTGAGAGCATGTTCCTAAAAGAAAAATGAAATCTATGTGTGATGACCAGGGCTGGTACACACCTTTGGTCCTAGCACTGGGAAGGCAGAGGCAGGCAGATCTCGGTGTGTTTGAGACCAGCCTGGTCTACAGAGCTAGTTCCAGAACATCCAGTGTGACACAGAGAGATTTGGGTCAAAAAGTAAACAGACAAACGAACCAAACCCGCAATCCCCTAAACCTACAGAGAAATGAGCACAGGCCTCTTAAGCAACTTAAAATGACAGTTTTAGTTCATATGAAAACCTAATATTCATGAGTAAAGTTGGAAGATTTAAAGCAAATAAGGGATGACTGGAAAGACTGCTGTGTGTCACTGACTTTAAGCACAGTAGGAATTCATTTTCAAACTGGAATTTGATTTGTGCTTTGAAGGGTGCATTGCTCAACAGCAAGGATGTTGAAGGTGATTGAGGAGGAAGACAATAAGCAATGTGCATAATGTAAGCGCATGGGAGAGAGGGACCAGACCTGAGCAGACAGCATTTGTTAGGGTGAAGAAGGATAATGAGAGATAAGATTTTCTGGAGTGTTCTTTTTTTTTTTATTAATACCAAAACTAAAAGTCACAGTAGAGTTTGTATGTACTGAAAGGAGCTATAGGGAGGCAATACTATTTTCTCCAAACATTAATATTTTATTTATTAATAATTAACATATTCATATAATTAAATAGTATTTAAAACTCTGTAGAGCTAAAATCTAGGCTTATTAATAATTTATTTATTTATTAATTAACATATTCATATAATTAAATAGTATTTAAAACTCTGTAGAGCTAAAATCTAGGCTTCTAATTTTGTTTTAATTGCCAGAATTCTCATTTCAGATGAAACTTTAAAAAAACTATTTAATGTATTGGTTTTTTAGCCATAAATATAGGACAGTGAGCCTATAATTCGTGATCCTAGAGAAGCTAAATAAGAAGGTGAACCCAAAGAAAAACATATAGTCATTCTCCTGGATATTGGAAGTNGGGTGGGATGGGGGAAAGGGGAAATGGGGAGAGACAAGTGAGAAGGGGAGGATGGGGAGAGCTTGGGGGAATGGGATGGTTGGGATAATGGAAGGATGGATATGGGAGCAGGGAAGTATATATCTTAATTAAGAGATTTTAGGGTTGGCAAGAGCCTTGACTCTAGAGGGGTTCCCAGGCGTCCAGAGAGATGTCCCCAACTAGGTCCTTGGGTAGCTGAGGAGAGAGAGCATGAAATGACCCGATCCTGTAGCCATACAAATGAATATCTTGCATATCACCATAGAACCTTCATCTGGCGATGGATGGAGATAGAGACAGAGACCCACATTGGAGCAATGGACTGAGCTCCCAAGGTCCAAATGAAGAACAGAAGGAGGGCGAACACGAACAAGGAAGTCAAGACCACGAGGGGGGCACCCACCCACTGAGACAGTGGGGCTGATCTATTGTGAGCTCACCAAGGCCAGCTGGAATGGGATTGAAAAAGCATGGGATAGAACCGGACTCTCTGAATATGGTGGACAATGAGGGCTGATGAGAAGCCAAGGACAATGGCACTGGGTTTTGATCCTACTGCATGTACTGGCTTTGTGGGAGCCCAGCCTGTTTGGATGCTCACCTTCCTAGACCTGGATGGAGGGGGGAGGACCTTGGACTGCCCACAGGGCAGGGAACCCTGATTGCTCTTCAGACTGGAGAGGGAGGGAGAGGGGAATGGGGTGTGGGGAGTTGGGGGAGGAGGAGGGAAAAAGGAGGTGGGGAGGAGGCAGAAATTTTTAATAATAAAATAAAATAAAAATAAAGCCATCATCCTGGAGTGTATGGGAAGTTATCTCTGAATGCAGTGACAGTGAGAATAAATGCTAGGGTGCTTGTGATTATGGTTTAGACAGACTGCATAGCACTTTCTATAAAAGTAAACAAGCTAGCCGATGTCAGGATTGTAGTGATGGGGACCCAGAGCAAGGAGAAAGACTGGAGACAACACACAGGAGTGGCCTTTGTGTGGCCTGGTAAGGCTGCTGGGACTTTCTGCTGTGCTAGACTTGGCACTTTCAGGAGAGTGAGAAATATCGCAGGGCTGTTAACTTGTGTCTCTCCAGGCTCACGGGTTCCCGCTGAGGGTCTGCAAGTTCAAAGCGTGCTCTCAGTCATTCCAGACTTACCTTGCAGAGGAGTAAACTGGCGACTCCTTTTGTAGTCCTTTAGCCTCTCTGTGTGTTTGCTTTCTCTCACCGTCTCCTCATTCTTTCAACTCTCCTCTGAGGAAAGGAGGTCTGCCCGCAGTAATGGTTATCAGAGGAATTGGTACTCCGATTTAGCTTTTCCAGATTTAAATGTAGGGCATCATATGTTCAAAAGCTGTTTCCTATGTTATGGAGAATTTACTCTGTGCCCTAGAGAATTTAAATAACATTCTCACTGAGGATAGAAAATATTTTATTCTTAACTAAATGTGTTATCATCTACAATGTTTTTGGTTTTGACCTCAAATTCTGCAGTATTGTATAGCAGTGGCAAGGTCATTTTCTGGATTCTGATTCAGTCTGTTACTAAAATGGTGGACTAATTTCATTTTCAGTTTCTCTAGCTATAGTGCCATAGTGAGCTAGGGTCTTCTAAATCCCTGGTGTCCAGAACTGAAGCCCCAGGATCCATCTTCATTGGAATAATCTAAAATAGTTCTGAGTGCCTGGGATCAGGTCTGAATTCCCATACTGATGTCTCCACATTTGTAACAAGCCCCAAAGGTGACTTTTATTCACACAGGTGAAACCAGCCAGGCGGTAATTGCCCGCCGCTCCTTCAACAGGTAATGAGTCTTTAATCCCAGCCCTTGGAAGGCAGAGACAGGTGGATCTCTGTGAGTTCCAGTTCAGCCTGGTCTACAGAGCGAGTTCCACAACAGGCTCCAAAGTATCAGAGAAACCCTGTCTTGTAAAACAAACAAACAAAAAAACAACAACAACAACAACAAAAAACCAAACAAACAATCTGAAACCAGATGTTCTCTTGAAAGATATTCTTTCTAACTTTGTCTTCTACCTCAACAGAATATGTATGTGATTTTTTTTCCCTTAGCTCAGTTTTTCTTAACCCCACCTTGCTGATAAACTGACATATATTTGCACATTCCTGCCCTCTACCAGGGTTAGAGCTGACTCATAGCCAAGCCCAACTGTACTAGGAAAATATCTATGAAGAGTGTATGCAGAGGGAGGGGAATGAATATAGTTTTCCTTCATTAATTCTGTTGAAGTGGGAAAACTTCAAGGAGCAACTTCAAGCACAGAGTATAATTACATAATCATGACACAACCCATCAATTTTGAGTTTGATTTTTGGCATACATAGTGAGTGTATGTGTTTTAGCAAGATTAATATAATGTGAAACTATTGGAGACAAATCTAGCTACACTGTGTCTACACATCCCAGAAGAATCACTTTAGCATTCCTGCAGAAGTGGAAACTGTTCACAACACAAACTAGGACTCACATTAAGCATAAGTTTTAATGAAAAACTGCTTAGACATGATGTGCTGTTCCTCCTGATAAAAATAATAATGTATCTTTTCCCTAAGGGGGAATTTTTACAATTTCTATCTTCATCAGAGGATCTATTATTATTATTACTGTTTTTTTTAAATGCCACTTTCCTGGGTAGGTTTTAAACATCTCTACCCTTTGGAGAAGGTGTTCTATATCAATAGCCAGGCATTATTACAGTGGGAGGTGATGTTTCTCTTAGGGCTAAGTTCCTGATTTTAAATAATGGAAGGAAGTCAACTGATTCAAAAGACCAAGACAAGTGATTTAAAAATATTTACTTTATTCACAACAAAAATATTAACTTGATTCTAGAAATATTTTATGATAAGGTAAGGGTCTAAGCATAATCACTTTGGTCATGAGGAAGATAATAGAAGCACATATCTGAAATAAGCTTCTTTAATTGGGGTGCATTTTAAAGTAAGCAGAATTATTTTTGAAGGACTTTGGGATATATTAAGAAAATACATATATTTCATGTTCCTACTGAAAATTTATGAAATCTAATTCTGTGACCTAGAAATAAAAATAATAGTCTATGAATTCATTAGAAATGGTTCCATACCTGGAGCAAAGACACACATCATCAGCAATGAATTTGTGATCCTGTCTGCCTTCACAGTATCTGGGGGAACAAATCAATACAATCCGTAACAACTGGATTTAAATTACTTTCCCACTTATTTCTATTAAAATTGTTTGGTAAAAGGCACAAGATTAAATGGAGGGTGTGACTATGGGCTTTAGGCTAGGGGGAGGATATGAATTTCTTACTGATATAGTGATGTAAGCAAAGAAGATGCACACCCTAGGCTGGTCAGGGTCAGATAGCCCATTAGCAAAGCCAAAGTAAGAATGGTTTTGTGAATTCATAAGGGAAGTTGTTCTTAAAGAAGATGGGCTCATTGCTTTTCACTGACTGGATATTTATGATAGATCTTGTAAAAACAAAGCAAAAGAACAAAACAAAAAGAAGCAAAATGCATTGACTTATGTAGTTCATATTCTTAAACTAAGCTTAAAATAAAGTTCATGTTTCATAAGCATGTGATATTTTAAACACGGTCCATTTGTTGCTATGTGAACTGACATATTGGACTGATTTTAATATCCACTCATATAACTTTCTTATTACTTTTGTGTCTGGTCTTTGCTTTTAATACATCTTTCATTTGAAGAGATTTAGTAGATCATATAATAGAATAAAATTTTTGATTGATTTTGTAGTGCCACTACAGTAAGATTCTAGTAGGAAGTAAACTTTCATAGCTAGAACACCTTTCACGATATTTATGTATTCATCTTCTGTCTGATTAGATAAAAAGAAACCACTATATTGCATTATTTTTTTTTCTTTGTGAAAGTTTTTTAGCTACTTAGCAATGTTTTTATTCTAAGGATAAAATGTATACATTCTGAGAAGTCGATCTTGTTAACTGTAAATATGTTCTGCATACAGTTCAAAGGAAATGCAAATATGAGATGGACAGCGCCTACATTGGCATCGTTTAAAGATACTGAAGAACTATCACTGGTACTTGTTTATTAGTGATGGCAAAACCTGTGACCTCAGCATGTGGGACAAACATAGATGAACTGAGGCTGCCTTGTGTTGCAGCCCCTTTGGATTAACTGGTGAATCGGCAACACAGAGGAAGGGAATTCCATTGCCTCCTGAGATCTGAGGGGAGATATGGGCAACTTCCTTGTCACTTATGACATTGTCTTTCTACATCTGAGTTTTAATTCAACTCAGATCCAAGACCAGTATCTGTACTTCCATTTACTTTGCTTGAAATAGTTGGTGGTTTGTGTCTCTTAAGGGTTTTGCCACCAGGTGATGGTGGCACACACCCTTAATCCCAGCACTTAGGAGGCAGAGGCAGGCAGAGCTTTGAGTTCAAGGACAGCCTGGACTACAGAGTGAGCCCACAACAACCAGAGCTACTCAGAGAAACCCTGTCTCAACAAAACAAAACAAACAAAAATGTTTTCCCAATGCTAGTTTCTAAAATGTGTAGAAGTAATTTGGGAAAGTTCTTTGAGTAAATCACAGAATCAAAGTTTGGCAAGTGAGAGGGTGGAAGAGGACGGCAGAGTATGACAGGAAAGACAGAGGCACCAGGCATAAGAGTGGAGGCAAAGTGGCGAGAGGACAAACACATGGTCGGGAGCCTCAATTGCCTGTCAGTTCTGCTGTCAGAGAGCAGTCTAATCTCATTTGTACGTCAGTTTTGCTGAGGCTGGAAGTGGCCAGAAGTGCCCATGAGCTTGGGCACATCTGGAATTTTCATACTTCTGCAGAAGTCCTTGTTTACTAAGAGATCCTGTCAGTTAATCTCCTTACTTTAGGTAAAGTAGATCTTAGGAGCTCAGCCTGTTTTACTGTCTTATTGTAGCTCTTGCTGTAATCTATGGACTCCACTTTCCTATCATCAGGTATCTTTTCCTTCCTTTCATTTGTTTCCATGCTAGAATCAAGGCTAGTGCTTCATCACCCTTTGTCTGGACTATTGGATGGGTTTCTAGCTAGAAGACAGAATCTCCAGTACTCTCTTTACTTCTCGTCTCTAGAGGACAAGCTTTTCTTACCTACCCCTTTATTTTAGATTTGCCCCAAGCTTGTAATATTTTGAAAATTATCATTAAAAACTTAAGGGTAGCAAGAAAATTGGCAGTGCATTACTTCTTTTGACATTAAAAAAATCCTTCACAATCTTAAATTTTTCCTTTAATCTTTTGATTTCCTTTGTTGTCTTAAACGGCTTGCAAATTCATGGCTTGGGCCACAATCCTTGCAGGGCAAAGCCTGAACTCTTTACTTTGTTATCACCTGGACCACTCACTTTTATTTGCTCATGCCCAAATTCTGCCTTATTTCGTGCACATTTCAGATACATCACTTATGAAAATTTCTCAGTGTTCTTCAACCAGATGTGGTCAGTTTTGTCTTGACAGCATCACAACTATGTAAATAACTCACTTGCTAGATCCTTGTTTATTATCTTCCAGTATAGTTTTAATTCTGCATTGTTTCTACTTTCAGATTATAGATACATTGAAAGAAGAATTTTTATTTATTTATTTATTTTTTTTTCGAGACAGGGTTTCTCTGTGGCTTTGGAGCCTGTCCTGGAACTAGCTCTGTATACCAGGCTGGTCTCGAACTCACAGAGATCCACCTGCCTCTGCCTCCCAAGTGCTGGGATTACAGGCGTGCGCCACCACCACCCGGCGAAAGAAGAATTTTTATTTTACTATTTCCTGTATCTTTTACCTAGTACATCTCTCATTGCCTTATATAAAATCTCACCCCTAGGTATCTGTTAAACCAATGATAATGCCTCACTGATATATAAAAAGTGATGTAATGTACTTTTAAACACTCCACAGTGAAAGAATATTTCATAATGTACACAAATGACAACTTAAAGAGACATAATATATGTTGTTTTTCAGATGGTCTTGATTTATAAAATTTATCCCACTTACAAAGGAAAAACAGAGTTTTTGTTGTCAAAGCAAAGTTTAAAATATTTAATATTTCCATTATATTCTCTACAATAAAAAGAAAATAGTGTTCAAATCTTAAGGTATGGAGACAAATTGTGAAAAACTGGGCTACTAATATTAGTAGAGAGAAAATAAATTTTATATTAGAAGTATTATAGGTATGGTGAGAAACTTAGGGTACTTAGTGTTTAAAGTTTTATTTCTAACCAAGGGACAATGCATGTAACAATTATACAATAATTGTATAATAAAGCTTCCCCTTTCCACCTGGGGCTTTGATTTAAAATACTGATATTACATGATTAAGATAATATTATTCTCAAAGCTGATTTTAAACAAAGTGAGGATAGCAAATATACAGAAGCTCAGGATACTGAAATATTTGACTGTCCTTAGCCCACTCTCTGATTACTTTTGCTGTCCAAGTATGAGGACAATATCAAGTCCACTGAACTTCATATCTATTCTATACTCAGGTTAAATAAGAGCTGCTGTTGTCTTCTCTTCACCTTTTGCAAAGAATAAAATGGAGGAGAAGCAAGAGAGGTGCTACATTGAACAATATTTCTTCTGTAAATTGAGAGTTAAGCAATGGGGTGATACAGAAATTTTTAATGGAACTATGTTAATTGAAAATTACTGTAGAGGTTGTAAGGTATAAACCTGAAAGCATAGTAATTAGTAGTTTGAATATATAGTTTTACAGCTATCTTTTTGGGTATATTGCATAGACAAAAGATTATAAGTAGTATAAATCATTTTTAATTTTTATAACACTAGAATGATGGTCAAATTAATAGTCTTATTTTCTTGGTGCTATTAAAATAAATGTATGCTTTTATAATTGTAGCAGCTTTAATATAGTTTCTCTAAAAATTTAAATATTTTATTACATTACATTCATTTAGTTATCCTGTAAAAAGTAAAGCCTCTACCTTTAAAAATAGACCGCCTTTAGCCTAACATCGACATCGTACAAGTTTTTGGAAGGCTTTCTTGAAGTCTTCGTTGAAAATTGTATAAATCAGTGGATTTATAAGGGAATTCAGGTAACCAAGCCATGTCAAAAAATTTGACACTTCGTCAGAGAGTTTACATTTGTCACAGACATTAACAACCAGTTCTTTTACAAAAAACGGCAGCCAACATATTACAAATGCACCCAAGATCAAGCCCAGAGTGGTGGCTGCCTTGCGTTCCCTAGTGCCTGAGATTTTCTGTCTCCTCCAAGATTTCTCATGCTTCAACTCAGACCTGGGACTTTTCACTATGCTTTGGATTCTATCGAAGTCTGTTGATGGATCAGATAAGGATTTCTCTAGCATATAGGACGCGGAGGCCAGTTTAATGCTCTTCTCACCACTCTCCAAAAGGACTTGGCCATTCAGCTCCTCCTTCATCATGCGGCTTGCTTGTCGCTTGTGGTACAGTGTCCTTGCTGCCCTGTATATTTTGTAGTAGAGGATCAATATCAATACGAGTGGGATGTAGAAAGCTCCAAACGTGGAGTAAATTGTGGAAGCAATGTGGTCGTGCTTGATGACGCATTCACTAACCCGGCTAGTTCCTTGTTGCCTCCAGAAGAGAGGAGGCATACAGATGAAGACAGATATAACCCACACTATTGTGATCATGATGCCAGCATTCTTGGGAGTCCGCTTCCTGGCATATTCAACAGCATCTGTGATTGCTCGGTACCTATCCAAGGCTATAACCGATAGATGCAAGATGGAACAAGTACAACAGATGATGTCAATGCTCAGCCAAACGTCACAGAGTATTGGTCCCATAATCCATCTTTCTTTCACAATGTACACAATACTGAAGGGCATCACCAGGACAGCTACAAGAAAATCTGTAACTGCCAGGGAACAAATTAAATAGTTGGCTGGGTGGTGCAGCTTCCGAGTCACAATGATTGCAGCAATCACGAGGGAGTTGATAGTGGTGGTCATCAGTGCCAGCCCGGACAGAGTGAGGGATACTAAAATTTTGGATGGCGTTCGGTTTAAGTGTTCCCCTGAGGTCAAGTTTTGATCTGATGAATTTAAAAAATCCATTTCTTTTTGTTTAAAATGTTAATAGAGTTGAAAAATACAAACCTGTAACAAAAAAGAGGGAAACAGTTCAGAGAAAGTTTCGAGTACTTGTCTTTTTTTTTTTTTTAAAAAAAATAGACATGCATGGTTTTCTAGAACAGTTTATGCATTAAAAGTTTGAGTTCAGTTTCTTTGCAGTTTTTTTAATTGAAGCAATCTAGTAAGAACAGTAACAAATAGAAACTTTCCGAACATTTATTAAAATTGTCTCACATAAAGCAATTTCATGAGTAAACTAGGCAATTATCGAATAAACCCCCATGATTATAAAATTGTTTTTCAAATCAAATTAACCCTATGCTTTTCTCTTTGTCTACAGCAGAAGATATGCTTAAAAGTGCATGCCAATATTTTATAATTGTGTATTTTGTAATGTAGTATGAAAACATTAAAGGCAGTATTCAAAAATGATAAATACATTTATATTAAATTTGAAGTAACATTAATAAAATTATTTCGATATTTGTAATGTATTTGTGTTATGATCTAGAGGTTACATAGAGAGAAACAAGTAAAAACTACTATATGCAGCATTTTATAAAATAAGAAAAATGCTCATTGTCTTTGGAGACTTGGTAGTTAATTTGGTTTGAGAAGACAAAATACGATTAGGAGGGGTCAAATAACCCTACGTTTTCTATTACAACAATGGCATATATGACCGAGCAAACCTTTCATGGCAATCACACTGACAGTAATGTTGTTTTCTTTGTAAATCACCCTTGTATTGATTATATTACATTGCTGCTTAAGAAAGACCATACATCCATGGTTTATAATCGTTGCTTCAGTCTGTGATTTAATTTAATTGGAAGTCAAATAAAGGCTTGAAATGTAGTTCAGTGGTAGAACACTTGCCTAGCATGTATAAGGCCCTGGGTTTGAATCCCAGTACCAAAAGAATCAAAGAACAATTAACTGGGGTGAAGTCAACTCAAGCACTAGTAATAACTTTTACAAGATGTTTCTTTATTTCCCATATCTATCCTTTGTCTTTCGTAATTTTTAGTGACAACTTGGATCTCAAGGAATGATGAACGGAAGCAAAATCTGAAATTTTATTCTTAGTCATAATTGCTACTTTAAGAGCATATATTAACAGTAACTTTAAGGTGGTAATGTTTCTGTTGTTATATCTGGACTGATAACATAATATTTAAGGTCTTAATATTTGTGTGTTCTGTGTTTCATAAGGGTATGAATAGTCATGTATTTGTTGTGCTGTTTACTGTGTCTGGTTACCAGTACAAAATTTAATTTTGATTTTCAGGTACTCATGAAGCCAACTACTACTAATCAAATTAAAAGCAAGAAAATATATGAATATCAGCTACCTAGATTATTGGTTGTCCATTATAGAGTTAAAAAATTGTTTCATATCTGCACAATGCCTATCTGCGAAGAGAAATAAGATGTCCCATATGTACATAACACTTATTTGTATAGGGCAACTAAGACAAGTTCAGAGCAACTGCGAAATATAAATCCTTAAACATTCTAAACCAGAGGTTATTAAATTCAGTGGCTCTCAGAATCACACTAAAGACTTGTTAAGTCAGGGTGCAGGGTCCAAACTGAGTCTGTGACTCAGGAAGTCTGGTATGGGGCTCTCAAGTCAACATTTATAACATGCTTTCAGGTGACAGTGATGCAAGAGGACCAGAGGATCTGCACTCTGAGTGCAATCGTCCTGGCTGTTTCTCACTATTTTCTCTCTTTTTATTTTTTTTTTTTTTCAGTGCTATGCATCTACAAGGTGCAAATGATAGCATCTATGGGATTTAAAATTTTTCTTCAACATGATTCTTCCTGACATTCTTATTTATTGGAGATTCTCAAGTAAATGACCTCACATTAATTTTTCATCGGCTGTGCCTCTATTTTTTTTTCCATTTTAATTTTTTTTATTGAGAATAGGAAAAAAAAGTTTCCGCCTCCTCCCAGCCTCCCATTTCCCTCTTCCCCCCCCCTCCCTT
>NW_026067944.1:16143968-16180910 GCF_014885135.2 Alexandromys fortis | reverse complement strand
CCTTCCTTCCTTCCTTCCTTCCTTCCTTCCTGCCTGCCTGCCTGCCTTCCTTCCTTCCTTCCTTCCTTCCTTCCTTCCTTCCTTCCTTCCTTCCTTCCTCTCTCCCTCTGTCCCTCCACTCCCCTTACTCCCCCTTCCCTTCATCCCTTCGTTTCTTTGGGTTATTTTATTTAGTTTTTTAAACCCTTCAAAAATTTTAGTTTTTACATTTATTCGTTTGCTGTGTGTGTGTGCACGTGTGTGTATGTGCACGTATGTGTGCACACACGTGTACATATGTGTGTACATCCATGTCAAGGCACACACATGGAGGGCAACTTTGAGGAGTCTCTTCTCTCTTTGCACCTGTCCTTCGAGACAGGCTAACTCTCTGATCCCGGCCAGAACTTGATTTTTTTATTTTTATTTTTTTTTAGCTTGGTTAGTGGTCTGCAAATCCCAACTATCCTTCTATTTCTGCTTCTGGCAGAGTTGGAGGTATACGTATGTGGAGCCACACTTGGCTTTTTACACAAGTGCGGAGATTTGAACTTGGGCCGCCAACTTTATGTTTATGCAGCAAGGGCTCTTGCCCACTGACCTGTCTCTCCAGCTCTCTGAATAGTTTCTTAATCAGGTAATTTCTTTGCAGTACTGTTTACTTAATGTTATGTGAATAGATTTTAAAGTACTAACAGTTATTATATTATAAGTAAAAAATAACTTTCCACTTTAGTTTGCTTGCTACAGAGTTTTGGCATAAAATTATTCTCAAACTCTATTTTGAATAGATTATAAAATGAGACAAACTGTCTGGAAATAGCTCCATGGACTTTCACAATAAAAGCAAATGCCATAGGAAAGAGAACCAAGTTAAAATTAGGAGTTATTGAATAATTCAATTGATTTCTCTTCATGTCACTCTGCCCTATAGCATTTAAGCAAAATGGTAGTTAATGCCAGAAAAATTCCCTCATGTTTTTGCAATATATTATAATTATATGACATATAATTATGAATTATAAGTATGTTAAATAAGTTATATTGCAGTTTACCAGAACCCTGTCCAATATTAAATTTATATAACAAATTAATCTTCCAGTTATATTAACAGACAACAAAGAAAACAGAAAAACAAACAGAGCCAATCACAGTTGGGTTTGAATTTTCTTTATACGTATTGTCCTTGCCACTTATAAACAGAAGTTCAGCAGACCATTTACTTTGTCCAGTTTAGACCCAGCCTTTCACTAGATTCTCTACCGTCACTCTTATTCAGCTTCCCACTGAATGTCCTTATAGAGCTAGGGACCCATAATGGTCACCTAAAATACATAGACTGTGCCAGACATCACTTTGACCTCATAACACAGGCTTCTTTCTGTATTTCACATGCCTTTCCTGGAGAAGATTCCTCTGTGAAAACCTGCCATCACATCAATCTAGAACGGAAGCTTCTCATCTTCGGTCAGCATTAACATTTAACAGCTTGTTATTTAGTCACTGGAATTTAAAAGCTCTTCTGATTACACACAATATTTTTAATCCAATAGTTATTTACATTCCAGAGTTTGCTTGGTTATGTTTTCTAAGTTTATTGTCATCAGGCTAAACTATCAGTTCTTAGGGAAGTGGTCTAAATTATTTTCTAATGTGAATAATTAATGAGGGAAGAGTCAGGACATATACAAATAGTTTCCATAACAACATTATAAATTCAATTGTAAATTCAATTCTATCAAGACCTTTTGAAAACCTACACGTTGGATATTTAAATTAAATTTGTTTGGGCAAAGGCTTCACTCCAGCTCCTGGCATCCACATATAGAATGTTCAGTTGGAGGCTCCACTCTAAGCCCCGTCCCATAGGAGTGGCCTCAGTTCAGACTCTACCCCCCCCCCCCCAGAAAGCCTGCCAGATGATGACCACTCCCCAGAGATCCTCGAGAGCACTCCCACAGGGTATTTAAAAACTGCCCCTCAGAGAACAAACATGTGGTTTTCCTGTCTTCTTTTTCTGTCTCCTCTCTGGGGGGCTGGAAAGTCATCTGGGAGCAATTGTATTCATTACTTTTTTCTAATTCAGTTTGATTTAATCTGACTCAGATTATTGCATCGGCAGAGAGGTTTATTGCGGTGCAGAAACTTTTCAAGATTAATAATACTGTATCCTTTCTGAGTCTTTATTTCTGTAGGTGTTTTATTATTTTATGTATATCAAACCATTTATTCTTTAAAGCTGAACCATGAGAGAAGAGCAGTCACTATGTTTCTTCACAGAAACATTACAAACATCTCTAAAATGAAAATAAGAGATGGAGCAAACACATGTTCTTAAGAACCATTCACTCTGATAGATATTAATTCCTTCATAGCTCCATGCCAGTCATGGCCTTGATAAAATCCTTTTTCTCTGAAATAAATACTTTATTATGCATCAGCTGTGAGTTCAAATAGAAACAAAAATCCCATCAGACAAATATTTAAGATGTGGATGTGGGCCATGTCTACATGAATGAATTGAAGTAACGGCAATTATTCATAGTGCTTTCTAATTTCTTTTACCATCATTATAACCCTTGGTCATTACTTCTCTCTTATTTCTCTGTTCCTACTTATTCCTTTAAGGATCATTTGGTAGTGTTTTTTTAAATGGTTACTAGCCTAACAGTTGTAGAAATTCCCAGTTAAACACTTTTATATGAAAATATATTCACATATTTAGGACATTATGAAATAGCAGGTTTCCATATGACTTTTTCTAAAACCCTCAATGTTATGTCTTCTCCAGCCTCCTCCTCTGCCCTAAAGTCCCATTTTTCTCTTTTAAAACCTCCCTCTTCATCATTCCCCCTCTCCCTTCATATTACCTATGTTCTACTATTCCTGCCCCCCCCCCCCTTTAAGATATTTCTTCCTCCTTCCAACCAATGGTCTCTTTCTAGTTTCTTGGATACTATAAATAATCCAAATTCATATCTGCAGATTTGGTGTTAAGATGCAACATGTGAGACCATGCAGTGTTTGTCTCTCTGGATATGGGTCATTTCTCTCAGTATGATTTCCAGTTCCATCATTTACCTGCAAAGTTCATGATTTCAGTTTTCTTTGAGCTGCATAAAATTCTATTGTATATAGGTGCCACACTATATTCTCTCTCTCTCTCTCTCTCTCTCTCTCTCTCTCTCTCTCTCTCTCTCTCTCTCACACACACACACACACTCACACTCACACATCTGCTTGCTCTTTTTCCAACCTTTCCATGTTACCTGTTCCCCGAAGTCAATGTCAACTGTTTGTGCCTCCTGAGTTGACAGGATGGATTTTGATGGGTAGACTTTGGTAATTCAGAACCAGTCTGAGGTCCAATACCCTGCAATGTAAATGTCTGGAAGGCTGAAGAGCAAGTTGACCTGGAACAAGGTTGGTCGTAGATGGACCACAGATTATCAGTGTGTTTGAGAATCACACCATATTCCTGGCCTCCTGAAACTGAAAAGCTTCTTTAAAACAAAGGACACAGTCAACAAGACAAAATGGCAGCCTACAGAATGAGAAAAAATCTTCACCAATCCCACATCAGACAGAGGTCTGATCTCCAAAATATACAAAGAAATCAAGAAGTTGGTCATCAAAAGAACAAATAATCCAATAAAAAAAATGGAGTATAGACCTAAAAAGAGAAGAACTCTCAACAGAGGAATATAAAATGACTGAAAGTTACTTTAAGGAAATGCTCAACATCCTTAGCCATTAGAGAACTGCAAATCAAAGCAACTCTGAGATTCCATCTTACACTTGTAAGAATGGCCAAGATCAAAAACACTGATGACAACTTATGCTGGAAAGAATGTGGGGTAAAGGGAACATTTCTCCATTGCTGGTGGGAGTGTAAACTGGTACAGGCACTTTGAAAATCAGTATGATGATTTCTCAGAAAATTGCTCAAGACCCAGCAATACCACTTTTGGGTATATACCCAAAGGATAATCATGCCACGAGGACGTATACTCAACTATGTTCATAGCAGCATTATTTGTCATAACCAGACCCTGGAAACAACCTAAATGCCCCTCGACCAGTCCTTACTTGGGGACAATTTAATGTAACTGTTTTTTGTTTGTTTGTTTGTTTTTCCTACATGTTTGTGAATGGGATGTGGTGAGGAGTTTCCTCATTATTGTTTAGACCTTTGTTCCATAAATAAAACACAGAAGCATCTTGACCTACCTAATAGAAGGGGGCTTTTAAAAAAAAGTTGTCAGAATATAAAATTTCATGTATTTTACATAAAAATTATGGCTAATTATTTTTAAAAAGTCACATGCGTAACATTTAATGAATGGGGTTTCATTCTCTTATGAAAGAGAACCAAAAAAGATCCCTTACTGTTATGTTAAGTGATGCAAGGTTGTCATGGAAAGACAGCATGATCTCTCACACACTGGACGTTTTAAGGAGCTCCATCTTGGAGGTGAGAATGGTGTCACATGCCTTTAATTATGGAACTCAGGAAGCAGAGATAAGCATATTTCAGTGAGTTCAAGGCCAGTCTATCTACATAGCAACTTCCAGGATAGTCAGAGCTGTCACACAGAGAAATCACTTCTGGAAAGTAAATAAATAAATAAAGGTCCATCTTATAGAAGTCGAGCGCAGAATCAGAGTTTGTCTGGAGATAGGATTTCTTTCAGTGACAAAATTGGACAAGTATTCTGTTGTTATTTATTGTATTTTATTTCACTGAGACAAGGTTTAACTCTGTAGCCCATGCTGTCCTGAAGCTCACAACGTTGCAGAAACTAACCTTGAACTGACGAAGATAGGAAGAGAAAGTCAAATTTATTTGGATTAGTTATTGAGAACATCACTGCTAGGGTTTGAATAAAAAAAATCCCCTTTAAACTTATATTGTTAATGCTTTTTCTTTAGTTGGTGGATCTTCCTTGGGAGGATGTGGGTTTTTTGTTTGTTTGTTTGTTTTCTTTTGTTTGTTTTTGAAATAGGGTCTCACTATATAGCTCTGGCTATCCTGTAACTCCCTAGGTACAGCAGGCTGGTTGCCTCCCAAGGACTAAGAAGCATGTGCCACCAAGCTAGCATGTGGGACCTAGATAGAGGGAATGGGTCACTGGGGCAGGTCCCCAGCTGCTTCTGGTCTGGTTATCTCTGCTCATTTGAACACGTACTTTGTCCTCCATGGCTTCTCTGGAGTGAAATCCTCTGAAACCGTGTGACCCCGACATCTTTCCTTACTTAAGCTGTCTCTCTTATGCAAGAGTCAGTAACACAATCATTTATCAGAATTTCTGCCTTCCTTAGATTTGGGCTATTTAAACTATCAGTAAAAGCCCTTGTAGGTTAGTGGTGTTTACATATAGCAAGAAAAGTGGAGCTGATGCTGTTCCTTAATTGTAGAACTCCTGTTACAGAGGTGTGGAAGAGTCAGTAAGGGAAAGCTTGCTCCAGGAAGGCAAGACCACAGTGTGAAAGAGAAAGAAGGAATGATGTTCCCTTTATTGAGACAATGTGCTTTTCCCTTTCCAGAATTTCTGCCCCCAGCACAGTAGACCCAGGAGCACCACCAGCCTGCCTCCTTTTCGGAATCAGGTAAAAAACAGTGTAGCTTTTGCTTTCCTTATTTATCTATTTATTTTAAAAGTTCCCCTGTAAGCATGCTTTGCTAATGTTTTGATCTTCCTTAGCCTTTTCCGAAGCTTTCCTTCTTGCCCTATGGCGGCTTGTTCACTAGGTGGCTAATCTCCACATCAGTTACTTCAAAGAGCAGGGTCTCTCTCTTCCTCCACCTCCCTCTTCTCAACAGCTGCTGAGATCTACGTCTTGTCTGGTTTGGGGGGTTTTCTTTTAAACTCAAATAAAAATCATTGAATTGCCTTTAATTTTTTTGATTATTTAAATTTTAACCCTTCATTTGTATCAGAACCATGGAGGCCCAAAAATGTGAGACTATTCCACCTTGTCTGAAGGTCAGAGAGTTTGAGCGTGCTCAAAGAGGCTGACAAAACTGTGCTACACACCCTGACCTAGGGTGTGGGTGGCTTGAGGTTTTGGATATTGAGATAGAGGTGTATTCTCTCCACCCTGACCAAAGTTCTGAGAATTCAAGCATATTTCTGCTGCTTCTTCTTTTTCTTTTCTTTAAAATTCATTTTTAAATTTATTAGATTTATTTTTTTAAAAATACCAATCCAAATTTCCACTCCCTCCCCCTCCCCATTTCCTCCACACACCCTCCCAACCCACCCCTATCTAATCCTAAGAGAGGGTAAGACACACTGCTTTATGGAAAGTCCAAGGCACTCCCTAGTACATCTAGACTGAGCAAGGTATACATCCAATGAGAATAGGATTCCAAAAAGCCAGTACATGTAGTAGAGATAAATTCCGGTGCCCCTGCCAGTGGCCCCTCAGTCTGCCCCAGCTATACAACTGTTAACCACATTCAGAAGGACTAGTTTGGTTTTATGCCTGTTCCTTCACAGTCTAGCTGGAGTTGGTCAGCTTCCATTAGCTCAGGTAAACTGTTTCAGTGGATGAACCCTTCACGGTCTTGACCTCTTTGCTCATATTCTTATTTATTCCACTCTTCAACTGGACCTTGCGAGCTTAGTCCAGTGCTCTGATGGGTCTCTGCCTCTCTTTCCATCTGTTGTTGGATGAAGGCTCTATGGTGATATTTAAGATAATCATCAGTCTGACTACAGGGCAAGGCCAGTTCTGGCATCTTCTCCTCTATTGCTTAGACTCTTAGCTGGGGTCATCCTTGTGGATTCCTGGGAAGTTTTTTAGAGCTAGGTTTTTTGCTAGTATTAGGATTAACCTGGTAATAATTGGGAACTGCCTACCCTGGTATCTGTCATGCCACACCAGAAACACAGGTTGCAAATGGTCCACTCTGTTCCACCTATTAATTTTTAATGTAATAATACTCAGGTCCAAGTAAGAAGCAAAGAAGGGATTATTGGAAAGAGCCTGTCATGTGGTTCACTTGGGGGGCAAACTAAACCACACAGAGGTTTTATAGAAATTACTCATATGTCTTTTTCATACCAAATATTATTATACCCTTTTATTGCAGAGGAAAGAGAGGCTCAGCTAGCTAGGTCTTGCGATTCGTTTTATTGTTTCATACCCAGTTAACTGGATCCCAGCACAAATGGGATTCAATACCGCTTCTGCCTGCTCCTGACCCAAGCCATAGTCTCTATTCAGAAGAAGCCATTTAAAATCAGCTTCTTTACCTTTCTAAACCAGAAACGATTCTTTCCTTTATTTCCCACCGGGATGCCTCCTGTTTCTTGCTCCTTGAATGGCTGCGTTCTGTCATGCATCTAGGATGTTTTCTGCATTGCCAGTTGGTAACCACCCACTCGCATAGGGGAGGACCAGGAGGGCGCTTGGCAGCTGCTCTCAATTTGTGCCTGATACTGCGACTCCCTGGGGACCTTTAAAATGTTGATGCCTGCTCCCCACCCCCAGAAATCCTGATGTAATTCATCTGCAGCACGGCAAGGACACTGAGATTTTTTCTTTGCTTTATCTTAAGTGATTTTCGTGTGTAGCCACGCTGGGAATGCATCAAACGGACACATAATATTTCCATAGAGAAGTAACGCAGAGGAGTCGATTCTGGCTGTTTATGTGGCAAATTTGCTCTGAGAAAAAAGCTGATGAGCCAAATAACTTTTCAGATGGAACCTGAGCAAGTTAGGACTTGCTCACTTCTGTTAAAAGGATGTTTGTAATCAGCCAGGGTACTGGACTGTAAAATATGTACTTATTTCATTAGTTAGGTTACTGAATCTTTCCTCTTTAATATGTAAAACTCATAACCCTTTTAGAAGCTGTGGTGGTCTCACATCACATTCCTGTATAGATTTAATTATTCCACTAGAAAACCATATTATCAAAACAGCATGAAATGTCCTCAAATCACTATCTTAAATCCTTTTGCTTTTTTTTTTTAACCTTTTATATTTGTTTCTCTTGTTGGTAACACTACTGAAGTCTCATAAAGTGAGCCTTGGTAACTTCCTGGTGCCACTACAGAAATCTTTAATTTTTGAAATTAACTTTCTGAAATATACAAAGTAGAGGGAAAGAGTTTACTAGATTTGGTCTAGAAACAATATGTTATGATCCTATTTTAAAAGAATGTATTAAAATGATAGGAGAGAAAATAACCATGGGGTATAGGCTGTGAATGGTGCTCAAGTTGTCAGGCACTGAAGAGATGCAGGAATCCAAGATGTATTTAGATTTGGCAAAGCTGCCCAAATTTAATGATATACCACATAGGAGAGATGACTCAGCAGTTAAGAGTATTGTCTGCTCTTCCAAAGGTTCTGAGTTCAATTCCCAGCAACTACATTGTGGCTCACAGCCATCTGTGATGAGATCTGGTGCCCTCTTGAGGAAGAGACCTGGTCAGTCATCCTCATCAACTTAGACCATGAAACCCAATATGGACAAGTTCAACTGAACTGCCATATATGAGCTGTTCATGCAGGCTTCAGTATTGCCAGGGCATAAATTTCATTCTTTTATTTTTATTTATATTTATATTTTTACTAAAGTGACAGTCTTGTTGAACCCTCCCAATACTAGGGTTTAGGCACTATTGTTATCCTACCTTACCCACATAGACAAAAGGATTAGCAGACTGTAGGCATTAAGCATTAAACCTAGTCAGAATGTAGAGCTTCCAGTAGTAACCATGAGATGCTGTTCCTTTCTTTGTGATAATAATTTTTTAAGTTTGAGTTACTAAGAGATTGGTTATGTAAGAACACACACACACACACACACACACACACACACACTTCCCAAGTCTGTACTCGAGGTAAGGTGTTAAGTTAATTAAGTTTATACTTAGTTCATTTGGGGAATTAGAATTAGCTTGAGGAAACTCATCAGTGAGAATATCAAACTGAGATTCTGGAGAAAATTTAGAGCTAGAAAGATTTGGGTATCAAATCCACGGAGGTGGTGGTAAAATAAGTCATGATAACTAGTAAAAAGAAAAAATAAAAAGCAAGAAGTTTTAACACTATCTACTATGTGTATATCCGCCTCTGGTTTGTGATGCAGATAGTACACAAGCTGAGAAAGAAAGAAAAAAAAACAAAGATAGTATGTGTGTGTGTGTGCTTGTAAGCGTGATATATGTTCATAGAAACAAGAAGAAGGTATCACTCTTTGCCTCAGCCCTTTCAAACAGGATCTCTCCAGGAACCTAAAGCTTGTTTCTTTTAAACCTAGGCTGACAACAATCCCAAGTGGTGCAGTTATTGGTATATGGGGGACCATGCTAGCTTGTTACATAGGTGCTCAAATTCAACCTCTGGTACATATGCTTCTACAGTTAGTACTCATAACTTCTGAGCTGTTTCCATTCCCCAGAGTGACAGTGACATCACAAAATCAATCTAGGCAATCTAACATTAACAGAGTAAAGGAGAAAAACTGTGTTACTATTTTAATAGAGGATGAAAAAGATATTTGCCAGAGTTTAAGATTCCTTTATAAAAATGAGACTCCTCTCAGAAGAACTGGACTAGAAGATGTCTTCTATTTGATAGGAAGCATCTATAAGCCAGGCAGAGAAGCAAATGTCATTAATTCCAGCACTCAAGTGGTACGGGAGAATTGTCTATATCCTGTCAACCATGTTTTAAATAAATGCTGATTAGCCAGGCAGGAAATATAGGTGGGACAACCAGACAGGAAGTAAAGGTGAGGCAATGAGAATAGGAGAATTCTGGGAAGGAGGAAGCCCATTCCTCCCCAGTCCTGCCCAGATCACTGAAGAAGCAGGATGTAACCTGCCCCACTGAAAAAGGTACTGAGCCATGTAGCTAACATATACTAGAATAATGAGTTAATATAAGCTACAAGAGCTAATAAGAAGCCTGAGCTAATGGGCCAATCACTTTATAATCTTATGGAGACCTCTGTGTAATTTTCTTTGGGGCTAAACGGCTGTGGGAACCGGGCAAGACAGAAACCCCAACAAACCGGCCCTCATGTTACACTCAGGAAGCAGAGGTAAGTGGATCTCTGAGTTTGAGGTCAGGTTATAGAGAAAATTTCAGTACAGCCAAGACAGCACAGAGAAACTCTGTGTTGAAAAACCAAAACCAAAACCAAATCAAACCAAAACAACAACAACAAGAGGTAAGTATAAGGAAATATATACCAAACATCAAAGTTCCCTGGGAAAGTCTCAGTGCTATTTTCTAAAGTTGGGAACAAGAAAAGACCCTTGTTCCTACTGTGTGTCATAGATATTGGGGAATCACACAGCTAACAGGCAGATATTATCTTTGCTTGCTATGACACATGAATTTACATAGGAACTCTCTAAGAATCAGAAAATTGACTTAGAATTGGTGAGTTTTACCATGCTTTAGAATGAAAGGTAAAAAGATCAAGTTTAGTGTCCTGCATTAACATCAAATGATATAAAACACAATTTAAAATGTCTTGCTTAAGGACACTAGCAACATAAGTACTTGAAAATTAATTTGACAAAACATATGTAGACCATCTGCTATGAAAATTATAGAACATGCTAGAGAGGAATTTAAAGAAAGCCTAAAAATTGGAGAGTCATGCTTTGGAAGACTGAGTTGAAAAATTAAGATGTCAATTGTTCAAAAATTTAATGCTAGTGTCAATATAGTTCCAGGCAAAATTATAAAAAACCATTTTTAGAAACTGGCAAGTTGACTCTAAAACTTCTATCAAGAGATGAAACTATTTTTAAAAGAACATGTATAACCTATAATATATGTGAAACTATTTTTTTTAAAAGAACATATAGTATATATTTTTAAGAGAATATACAGGTTGACTCCTAGACTTACCTTAGAGCTATTATAATGAAAACAACATGGCATTGGTAGGAGAATAAATATGGAAACTACGGTTTGGTATTTTTTTTCTGTTTTCTTTTTTTTTTCTTTTTTTTTTTTTGGGATTTTCAAGACAAGGTTTTTCTGTAGCTTTGAAGCCTGTCCTTGAAACTAGCTCTTGTAGACCAGGCTGCCATCAAACTCACAGAGATTAGCCTGCCTCTGCCTCCCAAATGTTAGGATTAAAGTCAAGTGTCACCACCACCTGGTTGAGAATTATGTTTTATAATTGTACAATAGACATATAAGTGGTTATTTATGAGAGTCTAGAAACAGAGCCATGTTAATTTCTAGTTTATTTTGGAAGATGTTAAGGTAATCCACAAGGGACTAGAGAGTCTTTGAAATGCCTGATTATCAGTGTGAAGAAGGCACTGAGAGTTGACTCTTCAGATACACAGACAAATTTGTCATATGAATGATAGGTGTGAAAACAAAGTCAGAAGTATAAAACATCTTATGTAAAACATAGAAGAAATCCTACTTACTTGGGGCAAAGCAAAGCATTCTTAGACTAAAGATTACAAACTACAGTGTAAGAAAATCAGGAAATTGGATTTCATCAAAGATTTAACCTTTTGATTTCAGAAAAAAAAATCATTATTAAGATAGAAAAGGCCAAACTACAGAATGCAGGCAATTATTGCAGCATATTAATAATAGAGGATGTGTAGCTAAAGTAGGCACAGGTCTTCTCCAAGTTAGAAGTAAGGACATAAACAACATTTTTAAATGTAAAATCCAAACTGACATTTCACAAAGGCAGATGCTTGACTAGCCAGAATCTCAGAGTATGGTTAATATCAGGTTGTCATGGAATTCTAACATAAAATGAAAAAATGCTGGACTATTCACTAAAATGGTTAATATTAAGATCATGGGAAATACCAATTTTTAGTGTGAATATGGAACAAACATAATTCTCCTGCATTAGTTATGGAAGAATGAAATGTCAATTATATCGGGAAATGATTCAGTAGTGTGAAATACAAGATTAAGTTTGGCGGTGTAGCTAGATGGTAGAATACTTGTGTAGCATAGTCAAGGCCTTTCCTTAGTTTGATCAAACACTTCAAAATTTCTAGGCTTTTTACAATGAGAAAATAGAGACTCATGTCCACAGAAAGTCATTCACTTGTATGCCCAATCTTTACTCATGATAATCTCAGGTTACAAATAACTAAGAGATGTGCCTATAAGCAAATGGATAAACCCGGTCTATCACTTATTCAATTGAACACCACTCATCAATATAAAAACAGCAAGCAGATACATACAAGATGGATGAATCTCAAAAATCATTATCTGATTAAAGACATCAGGTGAAAAGTGGTTATCTTGTCTTATAATTTTAGCACATAATTCCAGCTCATTTAGGCATCACAAAACAGATAGGTATCCCTGGGCTCAGGGACAAAGGGAGGGAAGGATGGCAAAGAGGCACAAGAAATCTTTGGAATATTGATTAGACATCGTGATGCTGGTTGTGATTTCAAAGGGAAGACAACCATTAAAATCAAAGAAATCTTAATTTCAAATCAGTATATCTAAAAGCAAATTATTTCTTAATAAAATAGATAAAACAAATTCTCCCCTAACACACAGAAAACATACAAAGACATGTATTAATAACTGAAACAAAGCAAAGGAGCCAAAACCTAGGAGAATCTTCCAGAAGAATATAGCATAGACAAGAGCTAGTCTTAGAAAGTCCAGAAAGAGCAAAGATCTAGGTGTAGTATGGGATGAAGTCTAAACAACAAACTGAAGTCAAAGTTCAAAAGTTTTCTTCATTGCTCTTGGGGAAATAACTTTTACCATTTCATGAATCTGAAAATCCATTTTGCAGTAAGAGTTGCCACCAGGCAGTTCTGATAAGAGTGAGTCCTCAGAAGTCAGTCCCAGGTAGGACACCAGGCAGCCCAGAGAGGAGCCTAGCCCAAGACAGACCTTGATACGCTGATTAACAAACCCTAAAGTGGTGTTGGTGTGCTAGTGAACCGGCCCCAAGCTGTGAGACCTACAAGTGCAAAGCTTCTCTCAACAAAACTATTCAAACATTGAAACTTTCGGAATGGTCTCCAGAATCCCACTCTCATGCTCCCAAGACATCACTTCTTCTATGTTGATACAACACAGCCCTCAGCAAGAGGGCTCCAGACTGTGCACAGCCCTGACTTCGGTGACTTTCAGCATTGCCACTGGGCTCACACAGCTCTGTTTGTCAGTTCTAGCTGCCCTCAACGACATCCTGGACCTCCAACACTGTCATCCTTCCAGCCTGTCACAACTGAAGGGCTTCACAATGGACATGGATCAAGCCTGCAAGTTTCTGAGACATTCTCATTAAACATGCTCAACAGAGATTCTCCAGTGGAAATTTGCAGCAGCATTTCTGCTCAGACAATGATTCCCTCCTTGGTGAGATGTCTAACTTTTATATTAGCACAGCATTATGAAGAGTGTGGTGTGGGGTAGACTGAACATATTCAGAAGATGAATCCTCTGGACATTCTAATTGCTGAGTGCCTTATAGCCCATAGGCCATGCTCTAAAATACCTCTTTAAAGAATTAGAATAATACATGACTTAAGGTTACATTCCATTTTTTTTTTCAGCATCTAAGTCCAAATTTCCCTACGAATTCGTATCAGTGTTTCAGATGTTATTTAAATGTCTCCATTGGTTATTTTTGCAGATTTTTGTGATGGAATATTATTATCATTAGCAATAAACATTTGTTTTTGACGCTCTACTATGTGAAAGGAGAGAATTTTCAACTCGAGAGCATTAGATTTCTTTTTTGTGTGTTTCTGAATTTTTGCTTTTCCATTGTCGAGCTTGATAACATTTTAACTCAGCTTAAAAATTATTAATTTTACTATCTTTCTACCTTGGGGAAGGGTCTCCCTGCATAGCCCTGGCTGTCTTGGAACTAGCTTTGTTGTTTAGACTGGCGTCAAACTCAGAGATCTGCCCGCCTGTCTCCAGAGTGCTGGGATCAAAGGCATGTGCACCACACTGGCCAAGAGTAGGTAGATTTGAAAAGCTCTGAATCCAACAAACAACGGAGGCTGTCAAATACCTTTTCCATCACCAGCTGACAGCACGTGTTTTTCTCCTTCCTGTTTTCCTTTTTCCTTTTTCATTTCAGTTTTTGCTTCTCCTGGAACCAGTTTTTCTATGTTTTGCTTGCAATGTTTATTATACGATTAACCTTATGTTTTGGGGAATTATCCATCTAGCCAGGCTTTTGAATCTTAGCCATTTTCTTTCTGCAATGATAGACATCTAAGGATTACACATTCACTACCTCCAGTTGGGCATATTTGTTCTTTAATTTTGCTATAAATTGTTATTACGGGCTTTTCAGTAACCACTTCAAAGCTTAATTGTGTGATTTCTGAGAACTAGAACCAGTATTTTCATATAAGCTACAGCTTATTTTGTCGGTGAATAAGAAGGAATTACACTGAGGCAATTTTTGTGTGTAATTAGAAATGTCTCCTGCTGGTATTTGCAGGGGATTGGTTAACACAAGCTGGAGGTGCTCAGGCCCTGTACTTCACTTCAGTGGTTTCCAAAAACCCAAGGACATCCTCTCATCAACTTGAAAGCATTGCTATATTACTTAAGCACCTAGTGCAATATAGTGCTTTGGAATGGTTATGACATTGCATTGTTTAGGTAAAAAGATCAGAAAAGTCTGTATATATTTGGTACAGATTTGGCTTTTTTTTCTCTGTCACTGATTGAATCCATGGTATGGAATATATGGATATGGAGGGGCAATTTTACAGCACAAACACCCACACACAGATAAATACAAAAGAAAGTACTACTAGTAATAGCAACTACAAAGTATGAGTCTGAGTCTCAAAAAATAATCATTTGCAAATACAAATCTATACTTCTTCTGTGTAGTCCTTTACAAAGGACATCTCTTACTCTGCATAGAGAGTTGTGGAGGATTAGCTGGAACCAAACATCTTAACAGTAGAGTGCCTAGCACAGCGCACTTCAATATGTTGTTCTTGATTGTGCTATAAATAATATGACCTAGGCACTGTACTATATGTCTTGGATAAATGTTATCAGTGATGTTTATAATCTGAAATCAGGAGATTTCTGTGTGAATTGATTCTGCTTGCCCTTAGTAGTAGTAGAGTAGAATTATAGATAATTGGTAGAGTTTCCCAGATGAGGGTTTTTGTGGTGTGGCGGTTTGAAAAAAAAAAATGCCCCCCAAAGGGAGTAGCACTTTTAGGAGGTGTGGCCTTGTTGAAGAAAGTGTGTCAGTGTGGGGGTGGGCTTTGAGGTCTCCTATGCTCAGACTACTCCTATTGTCACTTTACCATTTCCTTTTGCCAGTGAGTCAAGATGTGAGGACTCTCAGCTCCTGCTCCAGCACCATGTCTCCCTGCATGCCACCGTTTTGTACCATGATGATACTGGACTGAACCTCTGAAAATGTAAGTTACCCATTTAAATGTTGGTAAGGGATGGCATGGTCAGGGTGTCTATTGTCACAGCAATAGAAACTTTAACTAAGATACCAGCTCAGGAGGAATTGGACACCATGGGGGCTTCTGAAATCACAACTCACATGACTGATTCTGATGAAAACCAGGAGTAGGTTATTAATGAATTAAGAGATTGGAAAAAGGAAAGGACATGTGGCCAGAGGATCAGATTTTGAAGTGAGGATTTCCAATGGATTGCATTGGACAGATGTGGGAAGTGAAATATGGGGCAGGAGTTTTGAGGGTTGATCCTTTCTTGAGAAATCATATAAAAGTTGTTTCAACCGGGCAACACGGAGGTGTGGTGCCTTGTATTTAGAAATCTAAAGGACCTTGACAGGGAAGAACAGAAAAAGATCCAACTTATAATCTTCTGCTGCTGTTATTTTGCTGGCTGGTCATATTATCAAACTGCCTTCTATGTGTTTATCTTTATACCCATATACTTAAGCTGCTCTCAATCTTGGTCATAGAAGTTTCTTTTTTACAGTATATAGTAGTCAATGAAAAGATGTATAACTGGTCAAAGTACAGAGAACAAGAGACTAAGTGCTCCGCTCTAAACAACATCTATATTGATACTGTCCATCTCCACCCAGGGCTCATGGGATATGGTGGGAGAGGAAGTGGAAGCAATCTAAAAGCTGGACGATGGTGAGGAGTGCTATAAAAACTGTCTTCTGGACATGGCATGGCTATCATGTATATGAAGTTATAGTAGCTGTAGCTGCCTACACATGAACTGCACAAGATCAAGCCAGTCAAAATTCCAGAACAGATGGGAAACTATTATAAGTGGATAGTTGTTGGAAGAGGAAGAGTCATTTCTTTTTTCATGAATTTTTGAGAAGGTTTTTAACACACCAGTGGATGGCTCTATGCCTATTCATGTATGAACAATGATAACTGGACTTAGTGACTTATTAAAAAAGAAGAAATAAAATTGGTAGAAAGGCATGTTGGGGGATATAGGGAAATTTGGAGTGATGGAAGGGGTCAAAATTATTATATTTAATTGTATATATGTTTGAAATTTTCAAAAATAAAGAAAACCTTTAAAAAAATCTATGACCTACAAACATAGTATTGCAGAAAGCAGTACTGTATGGTCTTCAGGTGTGGGTTTTGAGGCAAAAATTTTGAAGTCACAGTGTTAACATCGTCCATATGGAGCCACAAGAAATAAGAAGAAAGCTGTCTGGTGTTTCTGGTTATATGAGTCACAGGAGAGAGATGTCTATCACTCTCAGGAGGACTTTATAACCTGTCTTGAGACGAATTCCTCTCCCCAATGTCAGTTCTTTTCCTGAGACTCTATCCTGGCTTTGAAGGAGCCTGGGAGTCCTTTCCAGAGCAGACCTTTCTGAAGGAGTCCTTTCCTGAAGCCTGGATAAGAGAAGCATGGAGTTATAGCCCCAAATGACCTTCTTTTCTCAAGATGTCGACTCATTGTTTGAAGCTGCTATTAGTAACTGATTGAGCTGTCAGACGTAGAGGCACTTAAATGGTGAATCATTCCCTAAGTAATTAGGATTGAATTATTTGTAGGGCAGTGTTAATAATGGCCCTATAAAGGATATTTAGTCTCCTTGGGGTATGATCAACTCTCTCTCTCTCTCTCTCTCTCTCTCTCTCTCTCTCTCTCTCTCTCTGTGTATCATCAATTTTTTTTTCTGAAGGACAAATATACTCACACATTCTATCAAGTGGGGAATCGTGTTTGAAAATTCTCTTCATAAAATTGTAATTTTTCAAACCTAAGCTGTGTGGAGATAAACACCCATGGAATTTAAAGAGATGAACCACTTAGTTTGCAGCAGAATAGTTTATATAACTAATCTGAAAATAAATATACATTCTCTTTAACAAATCTTAGTAAATTTGCTCAGTGTTAAATTTTAGAGTTTAACAGCACCGAAAGGGTTGGAATTATAGTTTATTTAGTGATTATTCAAGCAAAGTTCTAAAATATGACTATTGGTACAGCTAGTGAAAAGCCCCCATAACGTTAAAACTTAAAATCTTTTTGGAATAGTACCTAAATAGTAATATGAAATGAATAATATATAAAAAAGGATACTGGCTGAAAGGAGAATGGAAATACAACTTCTTTAAATTGACACCTTACCTGAGTATTTCAATTCATGCATAAATAGATGCAATTTTGACACAAACCCTAGGTTACAACACAACATCATGGACCATTTTTATTCTAGTGACCAGTCCCTTACTAAGGAAGGCTCAAACTGTTCTTCTGGACTTTCAGTCTCATTTGGATTACAGCAAGCATTATAATCACCAACCATACTATTCTAAGAATCAGAGGCAAGATTACTAAAATGAATAATCACGTTAAAACTTAATTTTGAAACTTAGAACCTTTAAGATGGGAGGTCATAGCTGGAGAGAAGATGCCAGTGGTTAAGAACACTTGTTGCACCCAGAAGACACAGGCCACACAAGCCAGAATGGGCAATTGCCATTCCAATTTCTCCCTGCCCCTATTATGGGCAGCTACAACTGCCCTCACCAGTCCACCAGTGGACAAGCAACCCGTCCTCAGAACCTGAGCAAAAGCATCCTACCGGACCTAAAGACTCATCAGTTACCAGAACCCTTGGTCACATAGGCCAGAAGACGAGAGAGAAATCAGAAATCAAGGAACAAAACAAAGACACCCAACAAAGACAAACACAGGAATCAACACCTAGACCTATAACCATCCCAATTCCAGATGTCTAAATGCCAGTGTATGAATACAACAACAGAAAGGCCAATATGTCACCATCAGAACCCAGATATCCCACATCAGCAAGATCTGAACATTCCAGTGCAGCTGAAGCACAAGAAAATAACCTTAGAAATAACTTTATGGAGAAGGTAGAAGGTCTTAAAGAGGAAATGAAAAAAAAAATCCTTAAGGAAATGGAGGAAAAGACAACCACAAAATTGGAGGAAATCAATAAATCCTGTAAAGAATGTCAAGAACCCCCCCCCATTTGATGAAAACAAATAATACTGTTCCAGACTTGATAATCAAAATAGAAGCAATAAAAATGCAAACTGATGGAATTCTGGAAATGGAAAGTCTGGGCAAGTAAATAGGAGCTGCAGATAAAAGCATCACCAACAGAATATAAGATAGAAGAAAGAATCTCAGATGGTGAAGATACAGTAGAGGAAACAGATTCATCAGTCAAAGAAAATGTAAATTCTTAGCACAAAACATCCAGGAAGTCTGTGACACCATGAAAGGACCAAATCTAAGAAAAATAGGAATATAAGAAGGAGAAGAAACCTTGCTCAAAGACCCGGAAAGTATATTCAACAAAATCACAGAAGAAATTTTTCTCAACCTAAAGAATGACATACCTATGAAGGTATGGAAGACCAAATAGACTAGATCAAAATAGAAGTCCCCTCACCACATAATAATCACAACACTAAACATACAGAATAAAGGAAGTATATTAAAAGCTGCAAAGGAAAAGGGCCAAGTAACATATAAAGGCAGTTCTATCAGAATTACATCTGACTTCTCAGTGGAGGCCCTAAAAGCTAGAAAAACCTGGATAAATGTATTTCAGACTTTAGGAGACCATGGATGACATCCTAGACACTTTAAATGGAGAAAACCAGATAATCCATGACAAAGCCAAAGTTAATCAATATATATTCACAAACTCAGCTCTACAGAAGGTAGTAGAAGGAAAACTTCAACCCAATGAAGTTAGCTACACCCACAAAAACACAGGCAACAGATAATCACACCCCAGAAGAAAGCAGTCACAGACATGGACACACACACACACAGACACACACACACAAACACATACATAGACACACCATTACCACCCCCATCACTATCAAAAAATAAGAAAAATTAGCAATCACTGGCCATTAATATTTCTCAATATCAATAGACTCAGTTCATCAATAAAAAGACATAAGCTAGCAGAATGGATATGAAAACAGGATCCATCCTTCTGCTGCATGCAGTAAATACACCTCAACATCAAAGACAGCCATTACTTCAGAGTGAAGGGTTGGAAAAAAGTTTTCTAATCAAATGGACCAAAGAAGCAAGCTGGCGGTATAGGTATTCCAATATCTAACAAAATAGACTTCAAACCAAAATTAATCAAAGGAAACAGAGAAAGACATTTCATATCAACAAAGGAAAAATCCACCAAGATGATGTCTCAATTCTGAACATCTATGTCCACATGGGCACCCCATTTGTAAAAGAAGCATTACTAAAGCTTAAATCACATATTGAACCCCACACATTAATTGTGGGAGATTTCAACTCCCATTTTCACCAATGGATAGGTCATCTAGACGGAAACTAAACAGTAAAAGCAGAACTAACAGATGTTATGACTCAAATGAACCCACCAGATATCTATAGACCGTTTCACCCAACACCAAAGAGCATACCTTCTTCTCAGCACCCCAAGGAATCTTCTCCAAAATTGCGCACATATTTGGTCACAAAACTAGTTTCGACAGAAACAAAAAAAGTAGAATAAACCCTGTATCTTATCAGATCCCCATGGATTAAAGTTGGACTTCAACAACACAAACTAGAGATAGCCTTCAAATTCATGGAAACTGAACAACTCAACTGAATTATCACTGGATCAAGGAAGAAATAATGAAAGGAATTAAAGACTTCCCAGAATTCAATGAAAATGAATGCACAACACATTCAAACTTATGCAGCACAATGAAAGTGGTGCTAAGAGGGAAGTTCATAGCACTAAGTGACTTCTTGAAGAATTAGGACAAATTTCATGCTTGCAACTTGACAGCCCATCTGAAAGCATGAGAACAAATTGAAGCAAACACATCCAAGAAGAGTTGAAGGCAGGAAATAATCAACTGATGGCTGAGATCAGTAAAATAGAAACAAGGAGAACAATACAAAGAACTTTGCATGTCTACTGTATATTGCTGTGGTCAAGTATTGATTCAGAAAGATGCTTATTGGGGGTGGTTGCTCACTTCTGTCCTTGGAGCCATGAGAGGGTGTTATATGTAGATAAACAAAGATCACAATCCTAAAATTTTAATTGGTTTCCTACTGAATGTGTATCGTGCTGTTGCCATAGTAAAATAAAACAACAACAATTCCAAAACAATTATCATAAGTGTGTTGGGACCATCTGTGTTATGTAACATCATAACTGCCAAATTACAAACACTGATCTGTTTTTTTAAACTCTTAAAATGTACTTAGAGAAATGTTTGAAAACAAAGACAAAATGTGCTCCTAGGCACAAATATTCACAACAATTTTCAATATAGCTATTTTATCCAATAGAACATTCAATTTATACTATTATCTAAGACTAGAATTATTTTTAAGCTTCCTTCCGTATGAATATGTGTGTGCATGCATGTGTACATGTACTTGCATGCCTGTGCACACCTGTGAATTGTATCTCATCTTGCTATTCATATATAGCAGATCTGTGGTAATTTGAATAAGAATGGTCCCCCTAGGCCATATCTGAATGCTAAGATCAGGGAGTGCACTGTTTGTAAAGGATTTAGGGGTTGTGGCTTTGTAGGAGCAAATGTGTCACTTGGGATGACCTTTGAACTTTCAACAGTTCATGCCAGACCCAGTGTCTCTCTCCCTGAAGACTCAGCCCTCAGCTATGGTTCCCTGCCATGTTTCCCACCATGATGATAAAGAACTAAGCCTCTGAAACTGTAGACAAGCTACTAGTTAAACAGTTTCTTTTATAATTATGATTTCTTCATCACGGTGTCTCTTCATAACAATATAACAGTGGCTAACACAAGGTACATTCAATTTCACAGTGTATATTAACACCCAATCTTAGAAAAATGAGACAGACTTACACTTATCATTATCAGACAATAATCATCCACCTTTGATTATTTCTGTGTTATATTCACTCAGCAACAAGGCTCCAAGCTCTTTATTTAATTGCCCTTCTTTGCTATTTTAAAAAAAATTCCTGGAACTTAAATTAGAACAAAGAAAAGCAATAGGCAGGAATGATGAAATATTGTCGTTTTGGTAAATGACATGTTTATAATGATAGCCAGTGGCATTTCAAAATCCTAAGCAGGACATTAGTGCAGAATATCTATTATGTAGGACAAATGATAATTCCCTGACTCCACTGAGGCTAATTATAAGTTTCATTTCTCATATACAGTTGACTGTTATTAAAATGTCAATAGTTGCATAATTTATATGAACTAATATGTATACCAGTATTACCCCAAATATTATAAATTAAGATGCTATAAGACTTTTTACAAATACTCTCTGGGTCATATTTTGTATTTTTGAAGCATTTTTCTAGCTATTAGACATATTTATTGCAAAGATATGGGAACCACAGGTCAGTAGAAGAAATAGAACTACCTAATCAGCAGAATTTTTTAATTGTATGACATCCTCTTCCCAAAATTCTCGTGTTCTCATTGTCCTGCCTATACTTCCTGCCTGGTTACTGGCCAATCAGCATTTATTTAAAATATAATTGACAGGATACAGACCACTGTCCCACAGCAGATTGTATGATGATTACTGCTGCTTGACAAAAATTCCAGCATTTTGACATTGCGATCACAATCCTCCAGTACCTTTTTATTTTCATTTTTAATGATTCTCACTATGTATTATGTGAGTTTCCTTTTACCTTATCCATTGGGAAATTTTGTTCAGGCTTTGAAGCATGAAGATGTATAAAATGGCCTCTTTAAACAAATTAAAACTTCCAGCAAGCTGTGTTTACATTTAAAACCAAGATGCACACGCATTTTTCCATAATTCACAAAAAGTATTATTTTTCACTTTTGTTCAGTCTTTTGTGTACTAGATAATATGCTGCATTGGACACGGGAGAGCAGTTGTCTCTCTGACACTGACAACATTCACTTCTGGCACATATCTGAGTGATACAACTAAATAGCTTTATATTTAATGTTTTCAGGGACCCTATGCTGTTTCTTTCCACTAAGAGTGGGCACAGACTACCTTTTCTTTACAATCTTGCCACTTTTTTACACATAAATTGTTATTATGTAGTAGTTTGAATGAGAATTTCCTCCACAGACTCACATATTTGAACACTTGGTCTCCAGTTGATGGTGCTGTCTGGGTAGGTTTAGAAGATACATCCTTGCTGGAGGAAGGATGTCACTAGAAGCAGGTTTTGGGATTAAAAGCCTTGTACCAATTTGAGTTTGCTTTTCATGCTGTAGTTGAGCATGTGAGTGCTCAGCTTTCTGTCCCTGCTACTTGCTACGATGCTTCCTAACCATGACAGGCTCTTTTCTATGTAGGACCAAATGAAAACTTTCTTCAATAAGTTGTCTTCATCATGTCTTTTACCCCAGCAAAAGAAAAGCAACTAGAACATTGCAAATAAACCAAATGCTAATATATGTTATACTGTGAATTTCAATTATTTCCTCTTTCTTCATGAATAGACATCTATTTATAAGTCCTTTGTTAAACATGAAAGATAAACTCTGTTTTTCAGCGATAACTAAAACTTAGTTGAGTATGTTATATATGTCATCACACTAAAGACCAAGTATTGAGCTTTGGAAGACCACAAGGAAGACAATAAGATATTAAATTAAAATACAAAGTATAATCAGAAAGGAAGAAAAGTGGGTAGGCATAATGCCATTTCAGTATGGATAAATTTAAAGTCATAGTTACTAAAATGATTTAGATCAGAAAAGAATCACAAAAATGATCAAGCAAAGAGAAATATGTAAGTTTTAAGAGAATAATGACAATATGTGCTCAGAGAATGAGAAGACATAGAATTTGACTTCCAAAGGAATTTAAGGAATATTTATCAACTTAGGCAAATACAACAATGCTTATACAAACAACATGAAAGAGTAGCCTTGGCAGAGAGTATGAAAAACAATGCCTTTGCTTCCTCTATCCATTTCCTTTTTTCTAAGGTGCATTTACAGATCTGTGAGGTCAAGTTCGATCTAATGAAATGTTGACAGGAATCTCAAGGGCAGTTTTCAGGAGAAATCACAGTGTTTGCTCACTTTTCTCTTGGGGGCTTTTCTTTCTCCTGCTGTGGGCCTGGTGGGTAATAAGGGATGGCTGAAGTGACAGAAGCTATTTATACCAACACGATGATCCTAAAGATAAAGCAAGGAACTAAGGAAGCAAGAACAGAAAAAAAGACATAGACTTCTGAAGAGACTTTGGAGTGATCACATTAGCCTTTGGGTCTAAGCTCAGATTCTGTAGGGGAAAGAAAAATAAGCTTCTATTAGGTTTAAGGAAATTTTATTCAGTTTTATACAGACGTACTTGCTCCTTCTAATTGATGACAATTCAGTATCTCAGGAGCCCCTGCAGTTTCACCAAATGCATCGAGTAAGCTTCAAAAAGCAAAGAGAAAGGAAAAAATATGATTTGTAGAGTCTCTCAAGTGTACACCAGTGAACTGGTCCACTTTAATGTTAGGTAAATTGTAGTCAGAGGCTGCTCGTTCATTTCTAGCTGCCCAGAATTGAAATAATCACACAGAAATTGTATTAATTACAATACTGTTTGACCAATGAGTCTAGCATATTCCTAGCAAGCTCCCACATTTTAAATTAACCCATTCCTATTTTATAATTTACTACGAGGTTCTTGGCCTACCGGCATGGTTCTAGTTGCTGGCTCTCATCTTTCTCCTCTCGCTGCTACATGGCTTCTCTCTGAATCTACCTCTCTTTGTTTGGACTTTCCACCTGGCTTTACTCTCCTAAGCCATTGGCTGAAAGCAGCTTTATTTATTAACCAATAAAAACAACACATATATAGAAGGCCATACCATTTTCTTTTTTCTGTTTAAATAAAAAGGAAGGGTTTAACTTTAAAATAGTAAAATTACATATAACAAAATAATTATCAAGCAAGGATTATAGTTATAATATTTATATCTACTTTATCTTTTATCAAAACTAAGGGAATTATATTTATTCTTCAATTTCATCCAGAAGGATATATTACCTAAGTAAGTAGAAAGTACAATGTAAGCAACTTCCAAAACTCTTGAAATGACAAAGACATCTTGCTGCCTGTTTCACAAAGTTCTTCTGTATTGTTGGAATGTTCATCTTCAGCCTATGGGCCCATAGTATCTGGCAGACTTTTCCATGAAGCAGAAAATTTCAAAGACAGTTCCACCTATATTGGCAGTTTGTCAGTCATTTTCTTTTGTGTCCTGCAGAATTTCAAATAGACTCTTTTATGAATCCTTTTTAGGAATCCTAAAGAACTATTTCACCTTTAGGCAAGTGTAGTAGTCATTTTTCTGTGGGTCCTGCATGTCCAGTTCATATAGCAGTCCAGGCAAGAGCAGTTTCTTGCTCAAATGGCTAGTAAACTCCATAAGGACTCTCTTCAATGCTTATCTTCCTTTTGAAGTAATTGGTTCTGCCTGGAGCAGATGTGTCTCATTGTCATGAAAAGTCTAAGTTCTTAAAACATTTTAAACACCATATTCTGTTAGTCTTTGAAAGGTTTGAAGACTAACTATCCATCTGAAATATATCTCTATATCTAGAAAATCTAACTAACATAACTACAAGCTTGACTAATATATATATATAATATATAACAAAATTGCTCTAAAATTTGTATTAATAGACCAAGATCCATACCAATTCAAAGTATTTATATCTACAGCATATCCTCCTTTAAATGTAAACCAACATTTATAAGCAATCATTTAGGGAATTTGGGTGCTGTTGTCTAGACTACTTTCTGCTGATTGAGGGCACTGTTATTCAGGTCTGTCATGGGCTATCCTGTGTGGTAGGTCTTTTGCAGCCACAGTCTTGAAGCAGTCATAGATGTTGGACCATCTGGGCCATTGTTTCAGGGGGTCTTGTTTGACCAAACCACATTAGTCTGGAAAGAATCTACAGGTTCTCAAACCTTGGTGGAAACAAATGTAGACCTCTTTTCCAAAGCAAAATATCCTTAGACCCAAATTTTGAAGTCAAGATACCTTTAAAATATGTATGTTGGTTTAGCTTAGCAGCCTGTACAATGAAATATCTCTCTGTACTTAGCTCATTCACAGTCAAAAAATTCAAAGAAAACACAATAATATACATAATATAGATTCTCTGTGTATAATCCATCTTTACATGGCTTTTTTTCTATTACTTTTTCTACAACTTTAATATTTTATTATTTTTATTCCTTTAATCTATGACTGTCTGTACTCTTTTATATTATAATTGTTTATACTCTTTTTCTTTTCTCTCTCAAGCCTACATACATTTATTCAACACTGCGACCCATTAGAGGTCTTTTCCATCTGCATTGGTCTTTATTGCATGCGTATCTGTAATTATTTTTTGACCAGGACTGCTTTTTTTCTTTTAAATGCTAAATGGGCAAGGCTAAGACCAACTCCAAGGTCCTGCCTGCTTGCTCCACCCAGCCCAACATGTCTGAGACATGTTTGCTGCTCCTGAGAGCCATTTTTACCATTCTAGATCCAGGGTCACAGCAGGTCTGGGTCACCATTAAGCAATTTGTAACATGCTGCTCACAGATCCCCTTTAAGTGCTTGGCCTCCTGAAAGGGCCAGAGCTGATCATTCAGCTAGCATGAATCAGGAAGCCACCATTTTGAAACCACAAGGTGTGTTTTTCTTTTTCTTTTCAATTTTGCTGCTACTTGTGAATCAGGAAGATGTCTCTTAAAGGAACTGTGGTGTTCCTGCATGCTGCCAGCAAGCAGAGCATAGCTGAAAAAATGCAGCTAAACTTTGTTTTGTGTGTGTGTGTGTGTGTGTGTGTGTGTGTGTGTGTGTCTAGAATTCCTTTCCAAGCTGTCTCATGTTTTATGTGGATTTAGCTAGGACACATTGGTGCACCAATCTGTAGTTAAAGGCTGTTTGTTGGTTCCCAGTCACCTAGACTCAAAATAACCACATAGAAACTGTATTAATTACAACACAGCTTGGCCAATAATTTTAGCTTATTCTTAGCAAGGTCTTACATCTTAAATTAACTTATTCCTATTATTTTCATTTTACCATGAGGGGCATGGCCTACTGGCAAGATTCCAGCTGACAGCTCATATCTTTCTCTCTGATGACTGCATGGCTTCTCTCTGAATATGCCTTTTCTCTTTCCACATCTCTGTTTGGATTTCCCACCTGTCTTTACTCTGTTAGGCCATTGACTGAAAGCAGCTTTATTCATTAACCAATAAAAGCAACATATACAGAAGGACTTTCCACACCAGTAAATGAATCATACCGCAGCACACACATCACTGTTGTTTTTCATTGTTAGTGAAAGTTGGTGCGGTCTTAAAGATTTTGTAAATAGACCCTAGTCAGATTTAGTTGGAAGTGTACAGATAATGTTATACTATGGCAAAACACAGCATCAAAATTTCAATACCATGAAGAGGTAGAATTTATTATGTCTTCAAGGAACACATTCAGCATCAATTAACTAAAACTTTTTTCTGTGTAACCATTTCATACTACCTTCAATTTCTTTGCATAGTAGGGAATATTTGAGCTTCACACTGTTCATGGAATGGGGAGCTATTCTCTTCCTCATTCACAGAAGCAGGAGGGAACAAGATATTAGAGAACAATGACATCCACCATGCTACTAAATTTCAGCAGAATCTATGTGAAAAATTTCAAGGCACAATAATGTTATTCCATATTGGATATGAAGTTCTACTTTAATTAATTTTGTTTCTTTAGCAAGGTTTTCCCCTTAAAGAACAAAATAAAATATTTCCTGATGATAGTTTTTAGGAGACCAATCTCTGCTTAGCAGGTTAAAGGTAATTTAGTTGGAAATAAGTCTCTGGTTGAAGAGATATGCACTTAAATTTAAAGATTCATGGATACCTACACATGTTTACTCAGCCACTTTCCTGAATACACTGGCTGATCATCTGATAAATGCCATTTAGATGAGAACCACTAGAATCAAGACACAGGGAGCAGGAATTACAGAGAAGCAGATGTTATGCTAAAGACTTCTAAAAGTCTTTCTAATTCTTTGATTTTATTCTGACTACAGCAACCATGTTATAACCCCACATACATTGAAATTGAGAGCTATTTTTGGAAACTAATGACATAATTATGATTAAGATATTTCTGTGACATGTATCCCAGTTGGGAAATGTTTAGAAATTCTATAGATTTATGACTCTGGGGTCTTCAGACAGAGATGATGCTGTCTGGAGACCTGTTGGGAAGATGACAATGGCATTAAGTGGTGGGAAATACTTTCAGTTTTGGACAGCTGATGCATCAGGGTGAGGACCATTAGCTCAAAGCCTTCTGGGATGTTACAAGCTTTGCTTTGACCCCTAGCTATGGTTAACCTTTTCTTTTATCTTTGCTCCACAGTGACATGAAAAAAGCAAGGTATCATTGGAAAAGGGCATCATATTTAAAAACTACAAATTCTGAACTTGGGGGATTTGATCAGTAGGGCAGTAAATCTAGCAGAGAAAAATGCCCCATCACCACTGCTGACCAAGTGGGATTTGAGAGGATCCAGTTAACCATAACATCATTTAGGTAGAGCCAAGAAGATAGGCTTTATGTCTGGCCCTAAGCACATATCTCAGTGTTGAAATTCATTTTGCACCTTGTTGGGTTTCCAATAATGGAGCTCATGAAAGACACAGTAAAGCAAAGATGGAAAGCCAGGTTCACCATGAGAATGGTTTTGCTCTCTCTGTGTTTCTTTGTACATGTTTAATCCCTTACCAGACCTGCCCTAGTGCCAAAACTCCACAGTGACCAACACTTGGGCAATCTGACCTTTTATGAGGCTTTCTTTGTGATAAAATATCATGACAAAAAACATCTTAAGGGGCTGGAGAGATGGCTCAGATGTTAAGAGCACTGACTGCACTTCCAAAGGTCCAGAGTTCAATTCCCAGCAACCACATGGTGGCTCACAACCATCTATAATGGGATCTGGTGCCCTCTTCTGGCATGTGAGCATACATGGAAGGAATGTTGTATACATAATAAATAAATAAATCTTAAAAAAAATCTTAAGGAAGTTAAAGGTTTTATTCTCCCACTGGCACCAAAGGGAAAGTCTATCATGGCCGCCATCATGTGGAGGGAGGGCCAGAAAGATGGCTGAGAGAACAGGAAGTGAAGCGAAGATATAAATTCTCGAAGCACTTCATTAGGACATACTTCCCTGCCAACACTCCAGCCCCTAAAGGCTCCATAACCTTCCCAACTAGCACCATCCACTCGTGTTCAAATACATGAGCTTATGGGGGACACTTATTCTTAAAACGTTATACTTGACAACTGAACCCACTCTGAGCTCAATGTTCATCCTCAGAATCCTGTACACTGACAAGTACAAAAATGTCACATTGTTATTCCCATTTTCCTGAATGAATTAAGAATTTTAACACTCCTTATTTAGTAAAATAATATAAAATATAAAACTTATATTTATCTATAAGTTATATAAACCAGCAAAGATAAAATTTATATGCATTAGAAGTTTTCTGCCTTCCTCAAGGACAAGTGAAACACGTGCAGAGGATCACAATTTGGTAAGTGTGGACATTTGTAGAAGGACAAGTCATTGGGAGGCTTCTGGTGAAGGAACTCTCTATGGCACACTGACAGCTTTGATGATACAGAAGCACTGAAGGCATTTCCCCTTTGTGTCTGAGACTCAGGAAATAAGTTGCTTTGCTTGCATAACGTATTTGGCTTGCTTGGTACTGCCAAAGGGCATCATTTGCCAGCTATTTATATTATTTTAGAGAAATGAAAGATTCAGAAAGCTGAAATCAGGCCACTGAAGATACAAATTAGTTCTGTTACAGAAAACTTAATGTCAGAGCTCATTTCCTGGAACATGGTAAATATATCCAATGGTTTGTTTCCCACAGCAGAATATCGCTACAGTTTCAGAGCAAAATGGGAAACAGCTCCCCTGTGAACAGGGCAGAAAAGTATATACACAAAAGTAAATGTTATGCCTCAGAAATAACTTCTAAATCAGACTTCTAATAGTCAACCATGTGTTTTAAAAATAGAATAAAATCTTTCTGGAGGTATTAGTTTATACCTTTTCTTTTCCCCTTCCTTCCCTCCCCTTTTATTCTCTTCCATTCCATCTCCCTCCCTTTTCTTCCTCCTTTCAAAATTTTTTTTGGTTGGGGTTTGGGTCTCCTGTTCCCATGGCAACCTTGAGCTCACTATGTAGCTTGATGTCCTGATCTTCTGGCTTCTATTGTAAGTGTTGGGATTTCATCCATGTGCTGCCACACTTGAACTAAGCAAACTTTCCTATGGAATCATTTCAGAAGGCAAATAACTGTCATTATAATGAATAAAATAGTAAGCAAATCATAAGTATTAAAAATTAGGTAAACAGAGGGTTAGTGCACTGGTTGGTCTTCTAGAGGATCAGGATTTAATTGCTAGCACCCACATAGGGGCTTGCAACTTTCTATCACTACAGTTTCAAGGTATCATATATTTTCTTGCCCTCTTCTGCTGTTTGTGGGCAGCAGGTGCTCACGTGGTGCACAGACATACATACAGACCAAACAGGTGGGCACATAAAATAAGCGAAAATGAAAGGATTCTCTTAACAAAGGCTGGCCAACTATCATATCTAATTAATTTTTCAACAAGTCTTGCATGTATTAAGTATTAACTTTTTAAATGAAACCAATTTTGATATAAAAGACCACTTTTCTAATAACTACAAAGTTAAGAAGTGAGTCATAGTGTAACAACATTCTGTTTTCATCTTTACACCAGGTACATGTGACTTGAATTATGACTGAGTTTCAAGACATATACCAATCACTTATGTCCATTCTTTCAGGTCTGTAGGAAAAACATCAGGTTGTGTTGAAGGCTGTGTAGGTCATGTGACTCATTTTTTTTTTCTGCTTCATTTTCTGTGCCTATAAAGTGTGAGGCTAGAACTAGAAGAACCAACATGAATCACGGCATTATACCACCCTGAGACTGCACCCCAAAATCAGCTGGTGCAGATCTCTAAACAGGAGACCCTGCTTTACCACTCCACCTCGAGACTGTATCCCCAAACCAATTGATATAGACATGTAAACAAAAGACCCTACTTCACCATTCCACAACCCTGAGACTGTACCTTAAAACCAACTGCTACAGGTCTGTAAACAAGAGACCCTGACTTACCATTCCATACCCTGAGACTATACCCCCAAATCAGCTGGTGCAGTTCTCTCTCTAAGCAAGATACCTCACTTTACCATTCCACAACCCTTAAACCATCCTTAAAATTAACTGGTATACATCTGTAGTATTTCCTGTCAAAGCCCTTGTCATACTGAACTGTAATTTGTGCTTGTGACATTTAACGCTTTATCTGTTTCCATGGTAAAAATTTTTGACAATTACTTTACCTTATCTGTACACCCACCGGTTTTCTACCTAGTCACCAGTGCGCCTATTTCCATCCTACCTATCATCATATACTGATCCATTCCACCTACTCATTCATTCTCCAACTCATTACTAAGCACATAGTCTGTGCCAAGCTTGCAGTGATGAAGAGTCATAGATACAATTCATTATAACTCTCTAAAGTAAGTCATCAAAAGTTTCACACAATTATGTATGTTTCAAGTTGGTTTGTGGAATAGACAAGGAAAATTTCAACTCTGAAGTAAGGGAAGTGTGTCAGGGAAAAATGGCATGGACAGATGGAATATAAGATACAAAATGACACATGTTCAGAGTAAAAGAACACCAGGAGCAGGCAAAGAAACATGCTTGCTTCTGATGTGTTGTTGGTGATGCTTGTTCTGGTGTGTACCTTGAAAGAGAGTTTAGAAAGAGAGGTCACGGGAAATGAGGCTCAGAAAATTGTGGTTCATAAATGGTTCTATTATCATATGAAGTATGGCTAAGTTTAGGTAAAATTGTTATAGACCTTAAGTGAGTGTTCAAAGGTAATAGGTGAAGATTTAAAAAATATTTCACTCAAAAAAAAAAAAAGCCACACAAAAAAACCGGGCGGTGGTGGCGCACACCTTTAATCCCAGCACTCGGGAGGCAGAGGCAGGCGGATCTCTGGGAGTTCGAGGCCTGCCTGGTCTACAAGAGCTAGTTCCGGGACGGGCACGAAAGCTACAGAGAAACCCTGTCTCGAAAAACAACAACAACAACAACAAAACAAAAAACAAAAAACAAAAAACAAAAAAATCACTCTTTGAAAGTTTCATACATGTATCTAATATATAGATTCCCCTTTTCTTCCCACCCTTTGTAATCTTCCTCCTTTTAGTATCAATGCTCTGTCACACCTACCATTAACATTCCAAGACTCGTGAAGTTTGGGCTTGTTTTGTGACCCATTTAGCTTAACCAGGGCATCTGTATGTATGATCATGGGATTTGAGCTGTCCATTGGAGCCTGGTGAGGTCACCTGTGAGTGCACAGAAGGACACACAAGTCAGTCCTTAGCAAAGAGTTCAGCTGTGATGGATATGACGCCTAGATCCAGTCCTCCCCCACACTTGACTGTTGACCAGCCATCACTGTGTAGACTCAGTGCAGAACCCTGCAGCTGCTGGGAGGTTGTGGTATCGATGGTTGTGTCATATGCAGAGGGTGACATTTAATTTGATGTCCCAGCTCTTAATGTTCTTTCTGCCTCCTCTTCTGCAACCTTTTCTGAGTCTTAGAGGGGGTGGTGGAAATGTCTTGTCAGGGAAGCACAGTCATCTCTCACTGCTTCCCAGCACTTTGGGCAATGCAGCGAGGAGTGTCTGCATTCGCTGCTCATGAGGAAGAGGCTTCTCTGATTAAGGTTAAGAGTTAAGATAATATTTTAATGGGATCATTGTACCTAGTAAGACATTAAAGTTGCTTTCAATAAAAAAAATGAATCTTTAAAAGTGAATGTACGAGTGCAGGTACCAAGGAGGCAAGAGGTGTTAGGCTCCCTGTATCTGGAGGTACAGGTGGTTATGAACTGTCCAATATGGGCAGTGGGAACTGAATTTGGGTTCATTGGAAGAACAAAGTGTGCTTTTAATTGTGAAGCCATCTCTCCAACCTCATGTTTTTACTTTTGAAAAACAAATAAACAAAGAAACCATGTCTGACAAGATGAGATTGATATATGGCATAACAATTGAAAATTATTTAAACTATAATTCACTATGTGAATTGAGAGATTTAACTAATACAAAGAAATCCAATGAATATTAATTTAAAAAGATTAATTCACAATAATTATTTCTCTGGGAGTGGTCTTAAGAGATTGTCACATATTCTTTTTCTTTTTCTGTGTTTTTCAAAACAAGGTTTCTCTGTGTATTGTCATATATTCTTATGTATACACTTACATAGCATTCGTATTTAAGCTTCTATGCTATTATTCTGATTTATAGTCAGAGAAATTAAAAATATTTCCACATATTGAAGAAAAATCATAGTACCACAGTGGAATACTAATGTAACTAAATTTAAAGAAAGTGGCTTTCCTGTCTTCTGAAATCCCCCAGCTTTCCTTAGTTTGGGCTGCATTGTGTCCAGGAGGATCCCACTCTCCCATAGAGCTTGACAAGCACATTCATTAGCATTCACTGTGGAGAGCATTCAAGTTATTGTATTTGGTGTAGAGATAAGAACTTGGGAACCTAAAGGTATAACACAAATCCTTAACTCAATTAAACCATGGTTGTAAACAGCCACCGATATTACAAGCCAGCAGAGACAAATGCAACTTAAGCGAAGCTCTTGTTTGTTTCATGGAAAATAGGCTGCCATTGAAATCCTTTTCAGACGGACAATTGTTTCTGCAGCAGGTTGTTCTAAAGTAGACATGTAACAAAACAGGGGACACATTGTATTTTATTCTTAAAAATTTAGGCCATAGTTTTATAGTACCCCAAAATGAAGTTAAGTAGATATGTCCCCCCAATTTTACAACAGTGCTTGTCTCATAGAAAATAAACTTCATTGAATATATTTAAGGGATACAACAGGATGCTGAGATAAATGGAAAGTAAGGGGGCTCTTAAAAGGAATGAGTGAACATACTTATTATTTCACAATCACCTGCTTTATTCTATTTATTCTATTTATCACCGTCTAGACCAGACATCTCTACTCATGTCACAGAAATTGTGAGCACACTATACTGCCCTGAATTCTAGTCCTCAATTTGTCTCAAGGCCTCTTAGACTTCTTTATCCTTTATTATCCTGCTATTTTGCATCCTTTGGCCCATATATTCCCATCTTCATCTATCCATTATCGTCTTTATATTTGTCCTGTTTCTGTTTTATTTTAGTTTTTCAGACTTCACATTTAAGTATGAGCATGCCTGCTTTTGTTTTGGTTTCCCATTGTGCTTGACATAATGTTCTTCTTGATTGGTACATTTACCATTCATTTTCTTGCTTCTTTATTTTTAATGTCCCAAATAATATTCCATTATATTTTCTTTCTCTCTACCTGTCTCTCCCCCTACAGTTTGCTTATTCATCTGTTTATGGACACCTACATGGCTTTATCTTGGCTGTTGGGAGTCATACTGCAATGACCTGGGGAGTATAGATAGCACTTCAAAATAACTGATTTTATTTCCTTAGGGAGAATCCTCAGAGGAAGGACTGCTCATTTCTTCAGGAACCTTTGCACTTTTTTCCCATCATGTTTATCTCAGTGTTATTCCCACCAGCAGTGCACAAGGACCCTCATTCTCTGTACCCTCATCAACACTTATCTCTCATTTTCTGTGTGGTAACAGCCACCCTAAAATGTGTGAGGCAATATGGTGCTTTTGATTTACATTCCTCAGATGATAAGTGATCCTTTCACATACTCCTTGGCCATGATGTGGGATTCCTCTCTGTATGCTCTGAATATCATTTGTTAATAAAAAAAAAAAAGCTGTCTTGGGCATGCTCAGGAAATAGAGGTAGACAGGAAAAACTAAACTGAATGCTGAGAGAAAGGAGGCAGAGTTAGAGAAAAGCCGTGGAATTGCTCCCAGAGCAGATGTGCTGAAACTTTGCTGGTAGGTCACAACCTTGTAGTGATGCACAGATTAATGGAGATGGGTTAAATTAAGATATAAGAGTTAGCCAGAAATATGCTTAAGCTATTGGCCAAATAGTATTGCAAATAGGAAAGTTTCTGTGTGATTATTTCAGGTCTTAGCAGCCGGGAACCAACAAGAGGCCTCCCCCAACACATCTTTCAAGAAATGTCTACCCATGTCCTTTGCCCATGCTTTTATTATCTAGATTTTGTGTTTCTGAATTCTTTATACACTTTGGGTACTAATCCTTTATCAGATAACGTGGCTAGCGGACATTTTTCTCAGTCAGTTCAACATTTCATTCTGTTGCTTGATTCACTTGGCACACAGACTTCACTTTGATGAGTCCTTTTATTTATTTTTCAGCCTGAGCTCTTGCCACATCCAGGGAATCCTTTTGAAGGCCAAATAGAGAGGTCTGATTGTAAATGTAAATGACTTGTATTCTCTCAGTCAACCAATTTCAATAAAGACACGGGGAGCATTCTATTTCAGGCAGCATAATAGAATGATATAAAGATAGATGCCTGCCGTAGTGCCTGGCACTCAGGAGACACTCAGGTAATAGAGCAGATGGACTCTGTCAGCCCCATCCACTCTTCAGAAGTATGTCAAGGTTGCTGTTGACGCTCACTGACAGACGCGTTTAACAGGCAAAGGTTCTTGCCATTTACATCTCGGACATCTAATAGGTTGGCTGGTGAATAGTCAGAGCAGAATTGGGGAAAGTGCTGTTCTCAGACAAAAGGGCATCGATTGCTCCCAGCAACCTTATTGCTGGAGGAAACCGATGATTTCGGTAGCTTTTCCTGTCTCATTTTATTTTAAAATGTATTTGTAATTTAGCAATATATGCGACGTTTTAAAGCACTCTCTCCGTAAACTCATTTTTGGAAGGGCTTCAATTCATTACTACCATAATTCACTTATTGGTTGCACCACCTGTCAGTGTTTCTCTCTCCCAGTCCTTTCTTTCTGCCAGCACAATTCACTCCTGTCTTTCTTGCCTCACACGTTATGAATTGTTTGAAAGATGTCAAAATCTCACTGTCAATACCCTTTAAAAAAGTTTGTGAATATTCACTAAACAAAAAGTTTTAAAAATTACAAGCATGATGTGTCACACGTGTAATCTGTTAAATAATGATCAATTTAAATATAACTCACTGATTAAAAGCATCGAGAAAGAATGACAGTTTAACTCAGTTCCTATAAAATGAGCTTGCTGCTATTATTGTTTATCTTTCTTTCTTTGTTTATTATTATTATTATTTTGGATTCTTTCAGACAGGGTTTCTCTGTGTAGCCCTGGCTGTCCTGGAACTCTCTTTGTAGACCAGACTGGCCTTGAACTCAAGACATCTGCCGGCCTCAGCCTCCCGCGTGCTGGGATTAATGATGTGCACCACCAAGCTCAGTTTTGCTGTTATTTCCATAAGATCCCAAATTGTACTTTGCTTGTTAGGGAAACCAGAGAGTCAAGCAACTCTTGTTAGAATTCTATTTGATTGGAAGTCATTTAATTGACAGTTAAGAAAAATAAGGGCGGAGGCAGCAACTAAGAGCACTGGCTGCTCTTCCAGGTTTGATTTCCAGCAACTACCCGGCAGCTCACAGCAATCTGTAACTCCAGTTCCAAGGGATCCGGTGCCTTTTCCTGGTCTCTCTGCCATGTTATGGGTAATTGGAACAGTCAAGGAGATGGGGAAGGGCAGCCGAATGACTCATCAGCTCACTATAGGGCTTAGTTGGTGCAGGAATGCTGAAACCGAATGTGTGAAGTGGCATTCTCTGTTCACAGCAGGGGAATGCCTCCAGAGGCTTACTATTGTTAAATAAGAATGAGAACGTGAGGTGCCACTTTGAACTCAATTAGCACTCTACATTTGTTCCTCTGTTGCATGCTGTCTGAACGAGTCAGAGAAGAATGTTTTAAAATCAAACCAAATGGCAGACAAATCTGAAATTACATGTAAATCTTGATCTGTGTCCTTGAATACATGAATACTGAAAAGAGAAAATTCAGTCTTAATAAGAGCTAGAGTTAAAAAACTTGCTAGTTAAACATTGATCAGCAGAATTTGGTCTAAGGAAAGTATTTTATCAAGGTCGTGAGGCTTAATGTGTACACAGTCCAGTTGCATCCAGGCTGGATTCACTAGAAGATTTGTTATAGAAGTTGAGGAGTTGAAACAACTGATCCATCTCTAATTTGGTGTTAGCTCTCTTGCGGTGAGTGAGAAGAGACATATATGTCTGCCGTCTGTCTATTATCTATCTATCTATCTATCTATCTATCTATCTATCTATCTATCTATCTATCTATCATCTATCTATATCTATCTATCGTCTATCAATCAGTCTATCTATAGTCTATCTATCTATC
>NW_026067944.1:16143209-16143843 GCF_014885135.2 Alexandromys fortis | reverse complement strand
ATCTATCTATCTATCTATCTATCTATCTATCTATCTATCTATCTATCTATCTATCATCTATCTATCTATCTATCTACCTATCTATCTATGATCTATCTATCTATCTATGATCTATCTATCTATCTATCTATCTATCTATCTATCTATCTATCTATCTATCTATCTATCTATCTTACTCTACATGGCTAGGGCATCCTCATCTGTGGATATGACTAACAGTGAATGAAGAATCCTGGGAAAAACATTGCATCTGTGCTGCATATGCCAGACTTTTCTCCTATTGTTAGTCTTTAAACAGTACAGTATGACCAATGTTTATACAACGATTGCACTGCATTAATGCGTATTTTAGAAATGACTGGAAGTATGAGAAAGGAGATATATGTACAGATTTTTACAGTGTTTTACAGAAGGGATTGGAAAACTTGAGAATTTTGGTATCTGTGGAAAGGTTCTGCAACCGATTGTCTGTGGATATTAAACAATGGTGTGCGTGTGTGATGTTACTGATTAGTTTTATTTTAGGGATTTAATCCATGATTTGTAAAGATCGACAACGATGGTTCTCACAGTTGCAAACTGTTTTTTATTAAAGACTTTTGGTATTAGCTACATTACAGATATATATATATGT
>NW_026067944.1:16137905-16143063 GCF_014885135.2 Alexandromys fortis | reverse complement strand
ACTGGCTAAAGGAGTGGAAGGAGCTCCTGCAGCACCACCACCCTATTATTTCCACAAATCCATCACTCCTGTATCTGGGTGCCTAAAAATATATTTGAGGTCACTATATTTTGCTTCCTTTTCTTACCTGGCACATCTTCACAGAGATTCAAATTCAAATTAACTGCTCTTCATTTCAGTATATGCAAAGACCCAGTAAAGCTGAGTATGGTTCTATAATTGAATTTTGTTCATTTAAAAATGTTCCATTAGCATGCACAACATTTTGTATATAATTAAAACTAAAGTAAATATAAACTAAAAAGTAATAATATGAAAATTACTAATGACTCTGAAATAGATTTAGTCGGCATCCAATAGAGTCACTGAATCTAGGTAAACATTGAACGCAACAGTTGTTTCTCACTGTATCTGGGGTAGCAGTTTCATGTATTACTGTTTGTTTAAGATAACTGGACTTTGAAAAAATCATGTAAAGAACAGTGATTGTTTTCTATGATTTATAGAGTTGTTTGTTTCTAAATCTATTTTCAAAGATGTGCACTGCATGTCTTTGCTCACAAGACTATCCAGGCACACTTGGGGGTCTTGGGTTATTGGGACTAAAAGGGTGAGGGGGTGATGATTTACTTTACATAACACAGAATAAATCAAAGGCACTTTTGACATGAGGAACTTATTGCATCCCAAACACAACCTTTGTGTACAGGCAATAAGTATGCTTCTGAGCAGAAGTTCGGGGTTCAGTTTTCAGACACCATTTCTTCTAGCTGCCAAAGAGCCCAATATTATATTCTTGGGTGACTCCTTCTTTGAATGGTCAGCGCAAGAGATAACAATAGCTAAAGTGTACTAGTGCTTCTACGGGGTAGCTTTACAGATAATTTTAAGGTAGATCTTATCTTTATTAAAGAGAAAACTTAAGGATGGGAAAGGTAAGTAGAAATATCTAAAATTTGAACTTGACTGTTGCTCCTGTTCCTTCCACCATGACACACTTCCTTTGAAGTAATCATTAAAGAAACCAATTATTACAGTAATTCTTGTTATTGAAATGAGAACTCCTGGTCATTGGGAATAGAAATGCTTTGTGAAAGGATTTGTGTGCTTAAATTTTCTTGGGAAAGTACTGCTAACAAAATTAGACAAACCTTGACTAATCGCAGCATATTCTAGTGCATCCATCCATCCATCCATCCATCCATCCATCTATATGTATACACACACACACACACCAATTTTTATTTTTGGTTTTTTTGAGACAAGGTTTTTCTGTATACCTTTGGAGCCTGTCCTGGGACTTGCTTTGTAGACCAGGCTGGCCTTGAACTCAGACATCTGCCTCCTGGGTACTGGGATTAAAGGTGTGTGCTATCACCACCCAGTAACACATACAACCATTTTTCATCAACACTTTTTATCTTTTGTAACATTTTCCCTGATCATAGATCTTTGACATGCTAGTAATTAAATAAAATTTTATCAGTAAGATAATTCCTTGCTAGTCATCAGTTATAAAAGCTGAAGTCACAGATGTATTGATGAATTCTGATCATCAAGAATGAAGGGGTTGAAACAACTATGTGAATTTAATGTGATTCTTCCCTTCTCATTTCTACAAGATTTATGAAAAGAAGATACTGTGCATGATACTGAAAATATATGTTGAGTCTGACAGGAATGTAGGCTTGGCTTAAATTATCTTTCCCCACCCTTGAATCCTTCCCACCCAGGTATTTTAAGTAGTCAGAGAGATTGCTTACAATCAGAATTGTAACATTGACAACTGAATTAAAAAGCATCCCCGAAATATCTGAATTAATGGAACAAAGAATTTAACATTCATGGCGAAAATGACTAATTGGAGAATGAAACAGCTAATTTTATGGTCATTCTTTCACAAGAAAGGGCTAAAGAGTGAGACATATTGAGAAACATCAAGAGACCATTCAAATGACCTAATGATGATGAGTCTGACAGTGAGAGAGTAGTCTGAAGGAGTTCAGACACCAACTAGGTAAGAAGCTGATTGTTGTTGGTAAGCATAAGGATACAAATCTCAATTCTATTCAGCTAGTAAAAGGACATGTGAGATTTTTGTAAGAAAAGGATAGTGTTTGGCAAGTTCTTTTATTATAATAAATGACTCATAAACATGTTTTTGCTACGTGATCTTGAATGACGAACTCAGATTCCCTCATTCTGGTACCCTTCGTCACTCTTAGTCTTCTCTGAGATGCCATTCTGCTCCTGAGTCATTTTGCAGCAAAGAACTTATAGTACATCAGTAAGAGGAAGTAGGAAAATCAGGAATAAGATGCGCTATATTTAGAAACAGGCTGCAACACCCTTAGGACCACTCAGGTGTGTTTTGTGTACTCAGTTTGTAGATGCTGGAGGTAAATTGAGAAGGGAATTTACAGTACTGGATTTATTATTTAAGAGTGTCAGTCCGATACTAAGCAGGAAAGTTTTTATTTGGAGGTTCTAGGTTATTTGATGCTGATATTGTGATTTAACAGTGATGCGTCTCGTCCTTGTGGATGACTGTGAGAAGGGAGAGGCCCTCTCCATGCCTCTTATGAGGATGTGAAATAACACTTTATCACCCTAGAATCAGCCTTCTCAAGCTGAGAACTACTTGGTTGACTATTTAAGAGCTTGTTGTTTATTAGGTTTGTAAATTATTCTTGGTCCATGTTTGAAATGCTTGAGGAATTAGGTTGTGTTAAAATTTGCAACTGTGATTTAAAGTGTCTGAGGGAATTGAATTAGTTGGGTTTATAGGTGGTGGTAAATGTTTGGGGGGAAATTAATCTGTCAGCATTACAAGTCAATTGAGGATCTAATCAAAGACAAAGCAAGTACATTTTTATCTTTCAGCAAAATATTAGACTAGAGAGACATTGATTACATAGAATTTCTTTGAAGATTTGATTTTGACAGATTAAGATGCTAATAACTACACATTCTTTTATGTTTGTGTGTGAAAATACATGTGTATGCATACATAAAATTTTGTTTTTGGACATTGAAAAAAGAATTGATTGGCGGCACATTTGGGGAACCTTTGGCTTAGAGTATAACCTTATACTTGCATCGGTGTAAATGTATGTTTTTTTTTTAAGTGTGTGTGTGTGGTATTGTAGATGCATGTGTGCATGTCTGCTTGTACATTCATTATTTAGTCCATGCATGCATATGTAGAGGCCAGAGAACGATACTGGCAGTCTTCTTCTGTTGTTCACCACTGAGATAGTGTTCTTACTGAACCAAGAGATGACCATTTAGTTTAGACGCATTGGCCAGCAAACCCCCAGGGACCAGCCTGTCATTGTAGCCTCAGCACTGGTATCACAGACACTGCTTTGCTTAGCATGTGGCATTTAAACTCAGGTCTGCAAGTTTGAGGGAAATACCTTTTGCCCACTGAACCATCTCCACAGTCCCACTGTATTTTAAGATTTATTTTTAATTTTAAAACTTTCGTGTGTATGTATGAGTGCCTGTATGTGTACTATATGTGTGTCTGCTGCCCTCAGCGAGTCCAGAAGAGGGAGACTGATTCCCCTGGAACTGGAGATACAGGAGGTTGTGCCACATGGGTTCTGGAAACCAACCCAGAATCTACTACAGAAACAGCAGTGCTCTTAAGCACTGAGTCATCTCTAACGTGCCTATATGTATCTTTTAAAACCAACTGGTGAGAAGTACCTTTCATTTTCTTTATGTGTAAAAGTGTTTTCCTGTGTATGATATATGTGCCTGGTGCCCAAGGAGGTGGTGAGCTTTCATGTGGGTACTGGGAATTGAACCCCAGTCTGTCACAACTAGTGATATTAACCACTGACCCAGTTCTCCAGCTCAGATAAAACTGTGTTCATTAATTCATCAAAACCCACATGGTATTTGAAGTAGAACTGTACTTTTTGTAATTGAAATGCAAAAATTACCATGTCTGAATCACTGTTAAGCTGCTGAGTTAATTTTTTTCTTGTCAGACAGCAAGTTAGCAATTATGGAGAGAAATACATTTCCGGTCATTAAATTATCAGATGGAAAATGTCAAGTTCAACATGGTTCACTTAGGAAGACAAGAAGACAAAAATTTTTTGGTAGTTTGGATTGTGAGACCTCATCTGAAAGAACCTTTTAAATCCTCAGTATTTATTTTATTGCAGCTTCTCAACTCTTATTCTTATAGCTAAGAATTTTTTTAAAAAAGCTTCAAATCTCTCTAATTTGGAAGAAAAAGAAAAGATGTGTTCTAAATTTATATTGGTAAAAGTAGATCTTTTGTGTTTTAGAAACCTGAGACTTTTCTCTGAGCATCCTAAACTCCACAAATGAATCTTTTATTATAATTGAGAAAAGGCAGGTGGTTAAGAAGTAAAATGTGATATTTTTGGTATTGCAACATCATTTATTTATACTTTTATGGATATACCTTCTTATATTTGCCCTAAAATATTGCTAATTATAAGTGCTTACATTTCTTTGGTGCCTATTTTGAAGAAGTACTATGCTAGGGAATTTTTTTTGTACTGTTTTTTTAATTTTTAAAACAATCTTATTTTATAGAGTAATTCCAGTTCTCTCTTCCACCCATCCTCCCCTTACCTTCTCCACACCCCACTCCTCACCCACTCCTCAGAGAGCCAGTTCATGCTCTAGAGATAATTACTGGTTCCATTGCTAGTGTCCCCACAAACTGCCATGCCACACATCTGTCAGCCACACTCAGAGGGCCTAGTTTGGTCTTATGCTGGTTCCCCTGCTGTCGGTCTGGAGTCAGTGAGCTCCCACTAGCTTGCGTAAGCTGTCTATGGGTATTCCCATTACGTCGCTCCTCCCTCTCGATGACTGGACTTCAGGAGTTTGGCCTAATGCTTAGCTGTGGATCTCTGCATCTGCTTCCACCAGTTACTGGAAGTTTCTATGATGACAATTAAGGTAACCCTCAGTCTGATTATAGGGGAAGGGCAGTTTAGGTAACCTCTCCAGTATTGTTTCAATTCTTAGCTGGGGTCATTCTTGTGGGTTCCTGGGAGTTTTTCTAGTGCCTGGGTTCTCTGTAACCCACCATGGCTTCACATTTCAAGGTCTCTCTCTCTCTCTCTCTCTCTCTCTCTCTCTCTCTCTCTCTCTCTCTCTTTTA
>NW_026067944.1:16108915-16137896 GCF_014885135.2 Alexandromys fortis | reverse complement strand
CACTCCTCTCCCCCTCCCTCTCCAGTCCAAAGAGCAGTCAGGGTTCCCTGCCCTGAGGAAAGTCCAAGGTCCTCCCCCCTCCGTCCAGGTCTAGGAAGGTGAACATCCAAACTGGCTAGGCTCCCACCAAGCCGGAACATGAAGTGGGATCAAAACCCCGTGCCATTGTCTCAAGGTATCTCTTTCCTTGCTCTCCCTCTCTGTCCTTTTCCCAACTCCATCTTCTAGATCCCTCATGTTGTCCTCCCTGCTCCCCTTCTCTCCTCCCTACTACCCTCCTTTTTTTTACCCCCCAATGTTGCCAATTTACTAGAGATATGTTGTCTACTTTCCCTTCCCAGGGGGATCCATTCATGTCTCTCTTAGGGTTTCCTTGTTTCCTGTCTTCTCTGGAGTTGTGAACTTCAGCCTGGTTATCCTTTGCTTTATGTCTAATATCCACTTATGAGTGAGTACATACCATATTTTGTCTTTCTATGTCTCGATTACCTCACTCAGGATACTTTTTTCTAGTTCTATTCATTTGCCTGCAAATTTCAAAATGTCATTTTTTTTAACCACTGACAAGTACTCCATTGTGTAAATGCACCACATTTTCTTTATCAGTTCTTCAGTTGAGGAGCATCTTGGTTGTTTCCAGCGTTTGGCTATTATGAGTAATGCTGCTATGACCATATTTGAGCAAATACCTTTGTGATAAGGGTCTGCATCCTTTGGGAATATGCTCAGGATCTTAGTCATTCCAACTGGTGTGAGCTAGTATCTCAAAGTCATTTTGATTTGCATTTCCTTGATGACTAGCGATGCTGGGCAGTTCATCAAGTGCCTTTTGCCCATTAGAGATTCCTCTGTTGAGAATTCTCTGTTTAGATCTCTCCCCCATTTTTTAATCGGATTATTTGGTATTTTGATATCTAGTTTCTTGAGTTCTTTGTACATTTTGAAGTCAGCCCTCTGTCCAAAATAGGTTTGGTGAAGATTTTTTTCCCACTCTGTAGGTTGCTGTTTTGTCTTGTTAATTGTGTCCTTTGCCTTACAGAAGCTTCTCAGTTTTAGGAGGTTCCATTTATTAGTTATCAATCTCAGTGTCTATGCTACTGCAGTTATATTCAGGAAATGGTCTTCTGTGCTAATTTGTTCAAGGCTACTTCCCACTTTCTCATCTATAAGGTTCAGAGTGGCTCAACCCATTTGGACTTGAGTTTTGTGCATGGGGATAGATATGGATCTATTTGCATTCTTCTGTATGTCGATATCCAGTTATGCTTTCTTTTTTTCCATTGTTTAATTTTTAGCTTCCTTGTGAAAAAGTGGGTATTCATAGATGTGTGGATTAATGTCTTTGATTCAGTTCCATTGGTTCATCTGTTTGGTTTTGTGCCAATTTGTTTTCATTACTATAGCTCTATGGTAGAGCTTGAAGTCAGGGATGGCGATGCCTCCAGAAGTTCCTTTATTGTACAGGACCATTTTGGCTATCTTGGGTTTTGTATTTTTCCATATGAAGTTGAGTATTGTTCTTCAAGGTCTGTGAAGAATTGTGCTGGGATTTTGAGGGGGGATTGCATTGAATCTATAAACTATGTTTTGTAAGATTGTCAATTTTACTATGTTGATCCTACCTATCCAAGAGCATGGGAGATATTTCCATTTTTTGATATGTTCTTCAATTTCTTTCTTTAAAGACTTGAAGTTCTAGTCATACATGTCTTTCAGTTGTTTGGTTAGGGTTACCTTAAGCTATTTTATGTTGTTTATGACTATTGCAAAGGGTGATGGCTCTCTGCTTTCTTTCTCAGCCAATTTACCATATAGGAGGGCTACTGATTTGTTTTTTGAGTTAATCTTGTATTTTGCCATATTATTATACTAGGGATTTAAAGCTCTTTATCTTGTTTAATCTTTAAAACATCTTGAAGTATAAGTACTTTTATTCTTCCAATTTTACATAAAGGACACTTAAGAGTACTGTAAATTAGTAGGGCATACGGAGGGATAGACAAAACCCATTCTCCTAGATGTGTTTTATGTGGTATGCTTCTAAAATAATTCAGCAATGGACTTCCTCCTATGAAAATTTTAAGATGAGACATAATTTTTGACAATCCACTGAATTCACATGCTTGGCCTTGCAGTGCTTTCCCTTATTGGAAGGACATTTCCCAACTCTGACTGGATGACGTGTCAGGTCTATACCCACATCGTTGTTACCGCTCCTTAGGCAATTTAAGTTCAGTAGACTTTATCTTCCAATTTGATATCTCTGCTTAAATTTACCTCATCTTGTTTGCTTTGAAAATTTCAAAACTAAAGGAGAATTGGAAGGCTAGTCAAATGCGAACTTACTTATTTTTCTCTTTGTCTCTGCTCCCTTCATCCATGCCTTCTTCCCCTCTTCTTTCCTTTTGTGTCTCCTCTGAGGCCTTCTGCAAGCTGTATGAATGCATGTGGGTATATTTGTACCAAGGTGTTTGAGATAGGCTGAAATTTTATGTACTGATGAATAGATTACATTTTTTGTTGAATTTATTTCTAATAGTAAAGTAACCCAGTTATTTCAGATTTTTTTTTTTGGGTCAGGTTTCCAATGCCCCTCACCCCTCAAATCCCCTTTATCTATTCAACACATTTTTCTTTTCTTTTTTTATATTTTGCATTTCTGTTGGTGAAATTTTTTAAAAATTTGGTTCATTTTGATAAGAACTTTATCTTTTCTTTAAAAATCATTTTACTTTTACAAAATCTCTCTCTCTCTCTCTGAGAACAGAAGTCAGAAGATGGTCATTTCCTTTGTAGTGGACCTGCAGGCAGGTATGAGCTGCACTATGGTTGTTTGAACTTGAGCTCAGGTCCTCTGGATGAATAGCGCTTGCCTCAACTGTTGAGGTTTCTTTTTAGACTCATATTTTTTCTTTTAATCAACTTTATTCAGATATGGTCTATATGTTATATAACAAATGGAATTAATTGAAAGTATGCAGTTTAGTAATTTTCTTTTTAAAATTAGTTTACAGACTAATAGATTTCCATATGATTTTTCATACATATGCATTTTAATAGTCATTTGACTAAAAACCATGACATGATCAAGATGAATATCTTTCCTATTAATTTCTCATGTCCTTTCCTATTATTTTGCATTCCACCAACCCTGTTACCCTTGCTCAGTATGCAATTTATTTCTTATCTTCACCACAATTTGCAACTCTTAGAATTTATAAATAATTTTGTATTTGAATCAAATGCTGATTCTAATTTCTTGCACTAGAAAGAAAAGTTAATCTCAACTGTCCTGAATTCTCATTTTGGATTCTCATTTTATGCTCAATTGCCTTCTCTTTCAGACAGGAAAGAATTCAGTAGAATCACTAGGAAGTGAATTGTTAAAGTTCAGGATGTATATTGTAAAATTATGTACAGGTAACAAAAGAATCCTGTCCAGGTTGGTTTTATTTTTGGCCAACTTAGCACAAGCTAGAATTATCTGAGAGAGAAACTACAACTGAGGAAATGTCTCCACAAGATGATAGGCTGATAGGCATTGTCTGGGGTATATGTGTAATTTCTTGACTAATGACTGATGTGGGAGGGCCTATCCCCAATTAAGAGGTGCTATCCCTGGGTAGGTGATGTAGGAAAGCTGACTGAGCAAGCTAGTAAGCAGCATTCCCCCTTGGCTTTTACTTCACTTTTATCTTCAGGTTCCAGCCTGGAGTTCCTGCTCTGACTTCCCACGGTAATGAAGTATGTACCTGAGAGTGAGAAGCTGAAACCAACCCCTTCCTCCCCAACTTGCTTTTGGTCATGGTGTTTTATTACAGCAATAGAATCCCTTACTAAGACATATCTTGCAATAAGTATTCATTATGTTATTAGCTACTAGAAAAATAAGACAGCATGAACTATCATGAGTAGAGGTTAAATAAAGGTTGTTCATCTAATAAATGGTACTTACAAATTAATGTGTTAGTTGGGAACTATAAGACATGAGTAATTACTATTCTGGAAATATTGGTAATAAGTTATAATATGTTGTAATAATGCCTGATAGGATCTATGTTTTGTACAAAAGGTTCAAAATCTTGAGAAATTGGCATATTTGTTTAGAGTAATTTCAATATTCTATTGTAGAAAACGTAACTAAAGATGCCACCTCAAAGTATATGTGTGTGTTTGTGTGAGTGGGAAAGAGAATGCCATTCATTATCTTTATATATCTATAAGAGTTAAGACTGAATTGTCCCTGACCAGTGGTGGCACATGCCTTTACTCCCAGAACTTGGGAGGCTGACACAGATGGATCGCTGTGCGTTTGAGGTGAACCTGGTCTAAAGAATGAGTTCCAGGACTTCCAGTGCTGTATAGAGACCTTATTGTGAAAAACCAACTGAACCAACCCAACCCAACTCAAACTAAACCAAAATAAAACCCCTATACTGGACTGCCCTTCAGCATTGTCAAAAATCAGATAATGAATTATATTGTACAACTGAAAGGGTAATGAAGGCATTACATTCCTAAGGTCAATATTTTAATTGAGAATTTGTAAAATTTTTGTTGTGATAAATCAAATTTCAATTCTGTTTCCATAATTTCACTTACACTGCAGATGTCACCACTTGTGATTTAAGGCAATAATTTAGCTAATAAAAATTATATTGTGAAATCTGTAAGTTATCAGAAATAGATTCAAAATATAAAATATTTTAAAAGGTTTTGTGGATTTACATATACCCTTCCTAGGGTTCACCTTGTTACTTATCTTCTCTAGGATCATGAACTATAGGCTCACTATCCTTTGCTTTACAACTAGTATCCACTAGTATCCATTTATGAGTGAGTATATGCCATATTCATCCCTTTGAGTCTGGGTTAACTCACTCAGGATGGCATTTTCTAGTTCTATCCATTTGCATGCAAATTTCAAGGTGTCATTGTTTTTTTTTTTTTTTTTTTCTGCTGAGTAGTACTCTAATGTGCAAATGTGCCACATTTTCTTTGTCCATTTTTTAGTTGAGGTGCATCTAGGTTGTTTCTAGGTTCTGGCTATTACAAATAATGCTGCTATGAACATAGTTGAACATATGTCTTTGTAGTATGATTAAGCATCTTTTGGGTATATGCCCAAGAGAGGTATTGCTGGATCCTGAGGTAGGTTGATTCCGAATTTTCTAAGTAACCACTATACTGATTTCCAAAGTGGTTGTACAAGTTTGCATTCCTACCAGCAATGGATGAGTGTTCCCCTTATTCCACATCCTCTCCAGCATAAGCTATCATTGGCAACCCTAAGAAAGGCATATGAAAATCTACCTGGAAGGCCAAAGTGAACAGGATTACCTGACAGGGTAGGAACTTGGACATGATTAAAAAAAATACTTCAGTCACATGCTATACTTCAGTGTGAAATAGCACTATTAGGAAAAGGAAGAGTGATTTAGCTGAAGGAAACAAAATTATTTTCTTTCTTTTTTTTGCTATCACTTTTCTGGTGGAAATCACCATTGGGAATATTTCTTGTAATCTATATAACTCACACATAGATCACATGATTTATCATCTATGTCCCAGATCTTTCAGAGTTCTTCCGGGACTATTGCTTAATAAGATTGAAGCTGGGACAAGATTCTTAAGCAATATCTCCTCTTCTTCAAGGTGATTTGACAATTAATGATCTGGGTCATGACTGGTATAAATTTGCATACTGGACTCCTTTCGTGGTTCAATTTAATATTTCAAAGCAAAGCCTCTTCTCTAGAAAGTCCAATTTTATTATCATTTACAAAACAATTCTCCTTCTGTCTACCTCTGAGCCTCTCCCCTACAATCTCAGTCTATTCAAACCCAAGCCATTTCTCAAGACCCAGTTCATTTCCTTTCTTCAATAAACCTGATATCAGTACTCAAGTCCACCCTTGCTTCCTATTGAGAGCATCTTTTGCAGTCTTAAATGTTAAGCTACTAAAATCTGGAGAAAATGATAAATATTATTAATACTTTGAAACAAGGTGAAGTTTATCAGTATAAAGGAAAAGAAGCAACTTTTCTGCTCACCTGCTTTTTTTGTTCCCTCTCCTGCCCTCAAGAGAAAGACAATTCTCAGTTTTACTGATTGTGTGCTCTGTGTGAGCCTGCTTCACATACGTGAGTTCTTCCTCGGTGCACAGAACACAGAAGTAGTTAAGAATTGGTGCTATGGTTTTCTGTGTAGAAGTCTGTTGCCTTTTTAGATATGCTTATTCCAGTGTATTTCACTTTTTATGATGCTGTTGTGAGATTTTTTTAAAATTTCAGCTTCAAATTGTTATTGTTGTTAAACTTTTTATATGCAAAATTTATATCACACTGTTTTGCTAAATTCAAGAATAAGGTTTTTAATAGACTATTTTAGGTCTTATGCATATATGATCATTTTACTTGTGAAAAGATACTATGTCATGTCTTCCTTTCTGTTTTGGTTGCCCCCTTTTCCTGTCTAATTGCTCTGGCTTATCATTATAGTATCACACTGAGTAAAATTAGTAAGAATTAGCATTTCATGCATTAAACACTATCTCTGGGATATAAATTTCTACCTTATTCATTTTTTTAGCATGAAAAGTTGTTGACTTTTGTCATATTCTGATATATGATACTCTTCCTTAGCATTATTTATCACATTGAATAAGATTTGTGTTGACAACCCTTGATTTCAAGCTCTACTACAGAGCTACCCTACTGAAAACATACAGAAGGACCACTGGAATCAAATAGAATACCTGATATATCAATCCGCACATTTTGAACACCTGACTTTTGATAAAGAAGCAAAAAATATCAAATGGAAAAAAGAAAGCATATTTAACAAGTGGGGCTGGCATAACTGATATCAACATGTAGAAGAATGAAATAAACCCATATCTATCACCATGCACAAAACTCAATTTCAAATGGATCAAAGATCTCAACATAAAGCCAGTCACACTGTACCTTATAGAAGAGAAAGTGGGAAGTACACCTGAACACATTGGCATAGGGAACCACTTCTTAAATATAACCCCAGGAGCACAGAGGAATCTAAAATGGCTGAAAGACACTTAAATGGTCAACATCCTTAGTCATCAGAGAAATGCAAATCAAAACAACTCTGAGATACTTACACCTGTAATAATGGCCAAGATCAAAAACACTGATGGCAACTTATGCTGGAGAGGTTGTGGGGAAAAGGGAACACTTTTGCATTGCTGGTGGGAATGCAAGCTGGTACAACTCCTTTGGATGTCAGTGTGGCAATTTCTCAGAAAACTAGGAACAACTTCTTCAAGACCTAGCAATACCACTTTTGGGTATATATCCAAAGGGTGCTCAATTGTGCCTCAAGGGCATGTGCTCAACTATGTTTATAGCAGCTTTGTTTGTCATAGCCAGAACCCGGAAACAACCTAAATGTCCCTCAACCACAGAATGGATAAGGAAAATGTGGTACATTTACACAATGGAGTACTACACAGAAAAAAAAACGACATCTTGTATTTTGCAGGAAAATGGATGGAGCTAGAAAACATCATTTCTAGTGAGGTAACCCAGACACAGAAAGACAATTATCACATGTACTCATTCATAGGTAGTTTTTAAACATAAAGCAAAGAAAGACAGCCTACAAACCACAATCCCAAAGAACTTAGACAACAATGTGGACACTAAGAGAGACTTACATAGATCTAATCTACATGGGAATTAGAAAGTAGAAAAAAGACAAGATCTCCTGAGTAAATTGGGAGCATGGGGACCTTGGGGGGGGGGAGGATTGAAAGGGGCAGAGGAGAGACAGGGAGGGGAGCAGAGAAAAATGTAGAGCTCAATAAATAAAAAAAAAACCTCAAGACACAGCAAGGGGCTAAAAAAAAGATTTGTGTTGAATCATCGTTGTATTCTAGGAAGAAAGCCAACTTGTGATGGTATATAATAATTTTAATATGCTGGTAAATACAGCTTGCTAGTATTTTGTTTAGATTTTTTGCATCAATATTTGTGATGATTAATTTTTATGTTGTCAACTTGATGGGATAAAAGATGTTCACATATCTGGTAAAATACTATGTCTCAGTATTTCTGTGAGGATGAATATGGAATAGATGAACATTTGAATTGAGAGACTGACTATAGTAAATTGCTTTATTCAATGCAGGTGGACAAAATCCATCCATGACTGAATGAAACAAAATGATAGAGGAAGCAGAAATTGCTTCCTGTTTGATTTGAGTCATTCATATTTTCATTAGGTTTCAGTGTTTCTGGTTCTCAGACTTTTACAGAAAACATATCTTTCATCACCATCTCCCTTCACATTTCTCAACCCTGTAGATTTGGACTGAATTTTACTATGGGATTCTTTAGCTCTCCAGTTTGTAGATTATGGAATTCCTTGTCTCTACTTTCAAAATCATGCCAATAATTCTTTGGAGTATCTGAATTCAATATTCATTAGAGATATTGGTCTACCATAAAATTTCTTACAGCATCTTGGTAACTATCAGGATAATGATTGCATCATAAAATGGCTTTTTAATATTTCTTCCCCTCCAAGATAAGTTGGAGAATAAATGGTGCTTATTCTTTGCTTATATGTGCTAATGTATATACATGTTCATGTGCATGAATGTACCCTTGACCTAAAAGAATGTGTATGTGTGTGTGTGTGTGTGTGTTGCTTAAAGCAGTCAATAGGTTGTAAGCAACCTTAAAGAAAATAAGTATCTCATAAATGTTGGACAAGGTTGATAACATCAGTGTGTGGTTTTGAGTGCTGTTCTGGGGATCAGAAAATGACTTCTTCCCTTGAAAATCTTTGTCAAAAATTTCTAGTAAAAAATTCTTGCTTTCTTTCTTGTACCACGATTTCTGTGCTGTTCAACAAGAACAAAACCATTTGTTCGGCACAGGCTATGAAAGGATAGTACAGGGATAGACACAGATAAGACCCAAACAAAATATGACAGACAGGCCACACACCTCAAACTGTAGTCATATGGAAGATACAGGAAAAGAAATGGGGAATTCACATTTTAGTTCACCCTTTGTGTAAACTATTCCACATTCACACATTGGAGTACTATTCACCAGTAAAAACAATGCATCTTGATATCTGCATGCAAATGGATGGAACTAAGAAAAAAAAAAACATCCTGAGCGAGGTAACGCAGACCCAGAAAGATAACCATGGTATGTATTCATTCATAAGTGGATACTAGCTGTAAAGCAAAGGATATTGAGCTTATAGTTCATGACCCTAGAGAAGCTAAGTAACAAGTTGAACCCTAAGAAAAAATACATAGATCCACCTGGAAAGGGGAAATAGACAAGATCACCTGATAAAATTGGGAGCATGGGGGTAGGGAAAGTAGGGAGGGTAAAATGGGAGGACAAGGGAAGAAGGGAGGAGAACTTGAAGGAACCGGATAGTAGAGATGGAGGAAGAACAGAGATGAGTGAAAGGAAAGAGATATTTTGGTTGAGGGAACCATTATGGGGCTAGCAAGAAACCTGACACTAGAGAAGTTCCCAGGAATCCACAGGATGACCCTAGTTAAGACTCTGGGCAACAGAGGTGAGGGTGCCCAAACTGGCCTTGCCCTGTAGTCAGACTGATGGATATCTTAAATTTTACCATAGAACCTTAATCCAGCAACTGATGGGCACAGAGGCAGAGACCCACATTGGAGCACTGGACTGAGCTCCCAAAGTCCAGTTGAAGAGTGGGAGAAGTGAGAATATAAGCAAAGAGGTCAAGGCCATGATAGGCACACCCACTGAAACAGTTTATCTGAGCTAATGGGAGCTCACCAACTTCAGATGGATAGGGAAGGAAACAGCATAGGTCCAAACTAGTTTCTCTGAATGTGGGTGACAGTTGTATGGCTGGGGCAGACTGCAGGGCCATTGGCAGTGGCACCAAGATTTATTCCTACTGCTTGTACTGGCTTTTTTGGAACCTATTTTCTTTGGATGTATACCTTGCTCAGCCTAGATATAACAGGGAGAGGGCCTTGGACTTTCCCCAAAGCAATGTGCTTTACCCTCTCTGAGGAGTGGATGGGGGTGTGGTGGGCGTGTAAGTGGAGGGTATAAGAGGGTGGAGGGAGTGGAAACTGGGATTGGTATGTAAAATAAAAAAAGATAGCTTGTCTTCTTTTTAAAAAATAATAAGAAATAAATGTTCTAGGGAGTGGTGGGCTGCGTTCCTGCCCAACTCTGCATGGCTAGCTTTATCCGAAATAATTACATGGAAACTGTATTCTTTTAAACACTGTCTGGCCCATTAGTTCCAGCCTCTTATTGGCTAATTCTCATATCTTGCTTTAACCCATATTTAATAATCTGTGTAGCACCATGAGGTGTGGCTTACCAGGAAAGATCTTAACCTGTGTCTGTGTTGGGTGGGAGAATCATGGCGACTGCCTGACTTGGCTTTTTTCTCCCAGCATTCTGTTCTGTCTACTCTGCCTACCTAATTTTCTGTCCTATTAAAGGGCCAAGGCAGTTTCTTTATTAACCAATGAAAGCATGAGACTTTTAATCTCAGGGTCATGGGTTTGAACCCCACATTGTAGAAGGAGCTGCGGGTCGCTTCCCGCCACCCGGCTCCTATACGCCTGGTTAGCTTATGTCCCGAAATAATTACATGGAAACTGTATTCATTTAAACACTGCTTGGCCCATTAACTCTAGCCTCTTATTGGCTAACTCTCACAGCTGGATTAACCCACCTCCAACAATCTGTGTAGCACCACGAGGTGGTAGCCCACCAGGAAGGATCCTAACCTGTGTTCATCTTGGTGAGGAGAGCTATAGCATCTGCTTGGAGAGGAGAGGCATGGCGTCTGCCTGACTCAGCTTTCTTTCTCTCAGAATTCTGTTCTGTCTACTCCACCCACCTAAGGGCTAGCCTATCAAAGGCTAAGCAGTTTCTTTATTAATTAACCAATCAAGGCAACAGATAGATAGATGACACTCCCACATCAAATAAAAGATAAACATATATTTAATCAAAAAAGAAAGTACCATTGATAAGATCTTTGTTTTTAATTTATAGACACAGGCATAGTAGACAACAGTATTTTTTTTTCCTTCTTTGGTAAGATGACTTTGGAGTTTCACTTTACATAGCGATAAATCTACAATTTATATATGGATTATATTTAGAAATGTCAACCATTTTGAGATAGTTTAGCTGAAGAAAATTTTAGCTAAGAAACAGAGTACAAACAAAAATATAAACTGCCCAACTAAAACAATAATACAAGGAACTTGAGTGTGCAAGGCCTTTGCGGTATGTGGTGCTTTTTGGAATCATTACCTCTGTACATACAGAGGGCCTGGTCTGCTCTTGCTTTAGGAGCTTTTACACTAAGTATCCTTACTTGATGAAAAGGTTTTTGAAATTTCTTTAGAACATCTGATTATTGACTAAAATGAGAGAAAAATTTGGAATTAAGGAAACTAGAATAGAAAAACAGAAATGGAACTAAATCTCTTGATTTTATTTTAAAATACAAAAAAATCCCATGTGGCTTAATGTCAGAATTTTTAAAAAGTTCACAAAGGACACTGGAAGAATTCTTAAACCCACTTCTATTTTTTCCCCCGAGACAGGGTTTCTCTGCATAATAGTCCTAGCTGTTCTGGAACTAGGTCTGTAGACCAGGATGGCCTCGAACTCATAGAGGTCTGCCTGCCTCTGCATCCTGAGTGCTACACTTAAAGGCATGTGCCACCACTGTCCAGCTAACCCACTTCATTCTCCAGAGTTTGACACAGTCTATGTTTGTTACACCTCACTTAAATAGCAAAAAGGGTAACCCTGAAGTCCAATGTCACCTGTGCACTTGCATATTTTAGACATATCCTTATACTTGTTAGCTGATAAAGTAAATTAAAAATTATGGCCTTGTTTTTAATGTAGACAAGAGAATTATAAACTCCCTTACAAATTTCCACTTTAAATGATAATAAAGACACGTTACCAAAAATATTATTAATGTGAAACCTTAACATTCAGATTAATTATTATGATGCACAGTTCTTAACAAGATTCTATGTAATAAATTTGAACATTTTAAAGTTATTGTAAATGTCTACTGTATATTTTTCCTAAGCATTTTTGAAAAATTGCATTTTTAAGGACCACATTTCTATTGAAAATTAAATATTCATATTTTTCCTATTATTGTCCTTTTGGAGTTTTGGTTTGGAATCTGTTGGCTTTCTAATGAGGCATCAACATAGGACAGTGCTTAAACATTCATAATTTTGATTCTTGGATGAGAACACAGAGTGAAGTATTTACTTCCAACCCCCACCCTGTGCTTTGTTGAGGACCAGATATGGGATTTGAATTTGGACTAGGTTTATCTCAGGCACAAACCCAGCATCTGTGTGTATTTATCAGGACATGGCCGAGGTGGGTGGAATTAAAGCTCAGCGGTGCTTGCCTGTGTAAAGATGTGAGGGGGAGGCAGAACTCCAGGCAGGGACACCAACCTGTTCCGCTGGGAAACTCAGCTTTTGCTACACTTTAGATGTCACCTCTTCAGCATGCTGAATCACAAGCCATATGCCGGGCTGTTCTAGGCTGTTCCCTGTGCACAAAGATGGCAAATTCCTTTTCTAGGATGCTTACAGTCTTTTTTTCTTTCTTAAATAGGCTTTGATTGTATGATAATAAAATAATTGAACTGGGTACATATTAAATGCCTTGGTATGGAAAAAGCATGAAGTAGTATTTAAAGACGAAAGAAGTCTCTCCCAACTTGCTGCCAAACCAATGAGAACTGTTATACAGGGTGAACTTAAGATACTCAGCTCCAGGGCCGGCAAGATGGAAAAGCATGTAAAAGCCCTTCCTGTGCAAGCCTTGGGATGGGAGCTCACAGGATGCACACAGAGGTGACGGAAGAAGACAATTCTTCAGAGTTGTTCTCTGATAGCCACAGATACGATGTAACATGTGCATGCATACATGTGTGTGCACAGGCTTGCTCATGTGTGTTCCCATATGCATGTGCACGACTGCACATGCACACCCATAATGACAACCAATTTCTAAAAAGGAAAAAGATACAAGCTATAGCAGACTTTAAAGTCGCTATAAACTTAGCTTCATGTGAAGTAGATATCTCCACGGAATGCATTCCTAACAAAATTTATACAGTATTCTTGAGATATTATTTTGGGTACATATAATTAACAGTTGCATATGAAATACATAGAAATAGCAGTATAGGATGAAAGAGGCTTATAAAATTAATTGTGTACTTAAAGGTATTTTTGGAGATTTTATTTTTATTTTTGTCTCATATTGCTTTTTTTAAACCTTACTGGTCAGTGGCTTATATATTATGGTTTTTCATTTTTGATTTTGTGTTTTTATGGGTAGTGTTTGTGTGTGTGCGCACACATGGTATATATTTCTCATGCTCTTTATGTTTTTTTTTTAATTTGTGAGTTTTGTTTTATTCTTGTCTGATTTTCTTTATTATTTGCCTGTTCATTTTTTTAAGAGAAGGAAAAAGGCGTGGACTTGGAAGGCTGGGGAGGTGGGGAGGACCTGGGAGAAGATGTAGGAGAGGAAACTATGATCAGAATATATTGTATGAAAATAACTTTATTTTCAATAAATAAAATAAAATAAACCAGTAAGAGAAATACTGCCAAAAACAAGGGAGTGTTTTCTTCCTTTAATTTGTAACATTAGCAATTCCTGAGGATTTTGGTTGCAAACAACCAACCAGTGTCACATGGCTGTAAAGCAGAAGTTCTGTGGTTCTACTGCAGAAGTAGCTTTCTGCCGTCAGTATCTCCTTCGTATTGGTGTCTGGGAAGTGACATCCCGCAGACTAAGAAACCATCTGGCCTGATTGGCCTGTCTCCAGAAGTCTGATTCAAGCTAATTTCGTAGTGAGCAGCATCCTTTTAGACTGATTGACCATTTAGTCAAGACTAATGTGCTACCGTGATGAGCAGCAGGAATAAACGCTTGGGCCAAAATTTCTTGAACTCAATGAAAGGAATTCATTGTTGAAGAGGGAAGTTCACAAAAATCTATTTTGTAACTGCTTGTTTCAGAACTGTGATTTCTGCAGTCCAGGCAAAGGAACTAGATACAGTTAGCTATCAAGTTTAGTTTTCAACAAAAAAGAAGGCTATGAATTAAGGCTGCAAAAAAAAAAAAAAAATCACCATGGAGAAAAACATAAGATGTCTGTATTTTTCAGAGAAAAATTAAGTATGGAAATAATTACAGATACTTGCAAGAACTAAACCACATCTACAAATATGGTAATATGATTTGGCTTTTGAAGGTGTATGTAGCAATAGCCAATAAAGATCTCATGGGGGAACATGGCTCACAAATGAATGTTTGAGAAACAATTACACACCATCATTTGTTTATTATTATTATTATTATTTTTCTTTCTGCATGAGATAAGCCACATAGTGAATTGATATGATAAAAAGATAAGCTGATGAGGCAGAAAATCACTGGTCATACCACTAGCTTTCTGATAGAGACTGATGTTTTTATTGACCCTCTTAGGCATGTAATTATTTTTCCTGTTATTTTATTTCACAACATTAGTCTACTAAATAAGTTTATTTGGATAATAAGAATAGTAGTGATATTATCACTAGAAATGGAATAGCAATCAAGTTCATCTTAACAAATCTACCGTATGTTAGATTTCATCATGGTATGAGTGACCCTGATTAAATTAAGTTGCAGCTCAATGATCCCTGCCTTGTTTCAACAAAGTAACACCTCTTCTCCAATAACATATTTGTGTCTTACATCTTATGACATATGAGATTTGCATAAGAAATAAGGTATTTGTATAAGGTACAAACCTTTGAGACAGGATGATTATCATAGGTTACTTACATAGGTCCAGATTTATCAAATGGAGAGTTTTGTTGTCATGTTGTAAAGATGACACAGGAAAAGGAGGAGGAGAAATTCAAGTGTGGGAAGGATACTGCCTGCTGTTGCCTTGTTGTTGCAGGAAGAAGTACAGAAAGCAAAAATGTGGATGGCTTTTGAAATGTGGAGAAGGCCGGGAGATGGAAACAGGGCCACTTTTAAAGGCTTCAGATGGATAACAGATCCAAACACCACTAATTCAGCTTACTGAACCCTAAACTGCTGAGATTTTTGCAGTAACAGCTGAAGACTCTAACACAAAGTCTCTCCCATATATAGTCCAAAAAGACAAAACATATTGTTTCCAGAGTTAAATGTTCTTTAAAAATATTTATCTTTATTTTATGTGTGTTTGTCTGCATGTAATATGTGTATAACATGCATGCTTGGTGCCTCTAGAGATCAGAAGATAATGCTAGGTCACCTAGGACTGGTATAACAGATGGTCGTTAGCTGCCATGTGGTTGTTGGGAACAGAATTTAGGTTCTGGGTGAGAGCAGCTAATGCCATCTCTCCAGTTCCAAAAATTTTATTTTCTGACTATATCCTTTACCCTGACCTTTTTTATAATGATCCTGAGTTCAATTCTTAGCACCTAATGCTGATTCCCTGCCATCTGTCTGTGGGCCCATGGGATCCAATATCCTCTTCTGGTATACATACATGCAGAAAAAAAACCCAGCCATATACATAAAATATATAAGTAAGCAAATTTTTAAAAATTATCTTAATTTATGTGTTTGTCTGTCTGTCTGTCTCTCTTTCCTCCTCCTCCTCCTCCTCCTCCTCCTCCTCCTCCTCCTCCTCCCCCTCTCCCCCCCCCCCCCCCCCCCCCCCTCTCTCTCTCTCTCTCTCTCTCTCTCTCTCTCTCTCTCTCTCTCTCTCTCTCTCTCTTTCACACACACACACGTAGATGCAGGCAATGATGGAGTTCAGAAGAACATCAGAACCACTGAAACTGCATTTACAAGTGGCTGTGTGCCATCAAACATGGGTTCTTGGAACTGGACTCATGTCCCTTGGAAGGGCAGCAAGTGCTCTTATCTGTTGAACCATCTCTCCAGCCCCAGAAGAATAGTTTTTCTTGAGCATCCACTAAAGATGCTGAGTCACCACTTTATAGGTAGATTATGAATTCTATACCAGGCCTTGAGGGTACCATCTGCAAGTCACTGGCAAGTAAGGCAATGCTTGGCCTGCGAGGAAACCCTGAGTGACAAATTCCAGGAACAATGGAGTGGAGGATGAGCATTTGACAAAGCTTGGGATACCCAGAGTCAGGATTTACAGCAAGCTCTGTAGGATACTCAACTCCAGAATTCCGCATCAAATTCATACTCTGTTTAGCATTCTGGAAGGGTTACTATTATAATGAAAAACAAAACAATACAACAACAAAAACCAGCATTGGGGTTATACTTTCTTTTAGAGAACAGCTATTCTATGTAATAATTTATTTTTCTTATTTTTGTTAACTTTTAAAACCGTACTTATCCTATCCACCATAGTCAGCATTTATAAGAATTAGAGTTACTTAGTCATTTGTATCCATTCTTTTCTATAACCACAAAACTTTTCCTGGGCTTTTCTCCCTTTACTGGAAAACATTTTAATCTGGCACTGTGTCAAGTTTATTTTTAAACTGATAATTTACAATTTTCTCCTCTTGTCTCCAGTGTGACTAATATTAATTGTTCTATTCAAGAAATAAAAGTTAGCATGGGGGAAATAATAGCTTCATTTCACAAAATAGTTCCCAATAGGGCAATATCGTGAAAAATAGGGTAAGCCATAGAATGTTAATGAGTGTGGAGAGACACAGGATAACCCGGACTGTATCTCTACCAGAATTCATGGAAACTAGCACAGTAGCACCAGGACTTTGTTTTGAGACCTTTGCAGGGTATACGCTGATGTGGAGACATACAGACTTAATTCCACAAGAGCAGTTTATGGGGTTTCCATTCTATACTTGGGGGGATGGAGGCTGAATCTATTTCTACCATATAACACTTGTCTAAATACAAATAGTTACTTTGCACAAATTTAGGAAAAAATGGCAAGTTGCATATTGTTAATATTTATTTTCAAAAATGTATCTTTTGGTTCGATATTAGCAATTGATTTGAGATTTGTCTTTTCAGTAGGCGCCTGAAGAAATTCTTTGCTGAAAGCAGTTTTGCATGTCCCAAATATAAATCTGAGTTATACAGATCCCAACTAATCATAGGCTATCCCCAGTTTTAAATCATGCTCAAATATACTTCTCAATTTCTCCTTTTTAAAGTAGACGAAATTTACTTTTATAGCAGTTGTAGGTTTCTAATAAAATTGAATACTAAGTACAGAAACATCCTTTGTATATGTGATATCCCCATTCCTAATTTTAAAAATGATACTGTGTTTTGATTCTGATTGCCCAATTGGATGAAAAAGATGGCTTTGGAAATAGGGGAGCCTAATCTACTCAGTCTGCTTCCACTCTATCAAAACAGATTCACTCTCTTTTCGGGATCTCGGACTCTGATGGTGTATAGTGGGTCATTTGCTTCTTCTGGAGGAAGTCTTGGGTGTTTATGGAGCAAAGATCTTATCAGAGGGATTCTAGGAAGTACTTGATTCATCAGTGCCCCCCCCCCCCCGCCAAAAGAATGATGTTTAAAGAAATAATATGACTTCCAAGTTTTTGCTTACTCAGAGAGCCATAACGTGGGACTCTCCTATGAATGCTGTGAATATTATTGGTTAATAAAGGAACTGCTTTGGGCCTATAACACAGCTATAAGGGAACAGAGCTAGGCAGGGAAAACTAAACAGAATGCTGGGAGAAAGAACGGTGGAGTCAGAGAGAAGCCATGTAGCCCCTGCCAGAGACAGACGCTGAGAATTTTACCTGGTAAGCCACAGTCCTGTGGCGATACACAGAATAATGAAAATAGGGTAAATTAAGATGTAAGAGTTAGCCAATAAGAAGCTAGAGCTAATAGGCCAAGTAGTGATCTAAATAATTTACTTTCTGTGTGATTATTTCGGGAACCAACAAGCAGCCTCCTTACTACAATGTTCTGCTCTGACTTCTGTGCCTAAGACTGGGCAAGGTCACTGAAGAAAAGACAGCCATGTCTAGATGCGGATGAGCAAATCAAGCTGACCGCTGGACTGCTGATGTAGGGCTGGACAACAACTGACCAGCATGTCATTCGTTCATGTGAAATATCAGTGCTAAGAGACTCTAGCAGGTTGAACAGAAGCCTGATGAATGCCCGAGAAAATATAACAACGTATTATAGAAAAGGGGTGGGGAATGGAGGAGAGAGGGAGAGATGAGTTTAGAGAGTCTGACTGAACAAAGACATATATACATATGTGTGTATACACACACACACACACACACAAACACACACACACATACACACTTTGTGAGAAAATCAGCTGATGGTTGAATTGTAAATTAAGTAGTGGAATCATTGGCTAATTTAATTTAATGGATAGAATTCCAGGAGAAAGATGGTCCCAGAACACATGATGTATCTGGTTTTTTTTTCCAAATAAATTTTTTATTTTTCTGACTATAAATAAAAACATATATGAAGATTATTTTTCAAATCTTTACTACTTAGAATTTAAGAGATTGCTATTGAAGATTACTAAGATAAAAGTGAAATTAATGAGATAGGCAACCCTTGACATCAAAATAAGAGAAAATCAAAGTTGAAAACAAACAAAAAATCAAATTGATAATTGTACCCAGAAGAGTGATAAAGCCATGTTTTCAATGTTTGAAAAGGAAAGCTAAAGAAGGATTGGATGTCAGAAAAGCACTAAGACAAATAATCAATTAAGATAAAAGAATGAGTGGAGAGAAATCTTTAGAAATGAAGAATGAATGTCAAATGTGACTTTTAAAAGTAAAAATTAAGGTACATATAACATTAACAAATATGTTGAAGAAAAGAGACATTATTAGAATATTGTTCAAATCATGACATACTCTTCATTAGACCAATGAAGGATATAAAAATACAAATAGTTAAATAATGCATTTTGAAAGAAATTGCAATTTAGATGCAAAGGTTTAAGCTTTTGTTCTTTAAAGCACCTAAAACATATAAATGTCTAGCCACCATGAAGTGAATATACATAATAAAATTACTAAGAGGAGATTTCTTTAACAAATAGTACTTTATATAAAAATAGATCATTTGTGCTGTAAGATTGAGCAAAAGATCTATGGAAAATAACTGTTTTTCATGTTTCAGAATGCACAAAGATTTAATGTATTATATATGTAAAAAAAGACAGCAAGGTTTTATCTTGAAAAGATTGAAAAATTAAAAAGAATTAAGAAAGCACTTGACACTGATGTATAGACAAGCAAATGTTCATATTACAAAGTTTTCAGAAAAAGCAGAGAAAGGATCAAATGTATGAAACAAGGGTTGTTAGTGCTAACAAAAAGGCAAAACTCTGGTATAATAATGTTTGCGACTCCAACATCCTATTTCATCAATGGACAGATGTTATGACAGAAAGTAAAACATATATCTGTATTAACTACACAAATTATTATCAACCATGATCAGGATCGAAAAGTATACAAAAATAGATCACATCATGAATAAGAGGGATTATCCAAGGGATGTAAGTCAAGGACACGGATAAGGGACCAACCACTTCCAGGAAAGCAAATTCACCCTAAGATAATGTGCGGTCCCTTACAGAACTCCTCCCTAGTGCAGTCTCTATGACCTGCCATGAGGTTCAACACGGGCTTTTTGCCCTGCCCTTCTGAGTGATGACTCCTTCCTCCCCTTTCCTCTACCATCATTTTCTTCTGAATGCTAACTAGAGTCAAGCATGCTTTCGCTAGTGCTCTGAGCATCCTTTCTCTTCCAAAGCTCCCCTCCCCTCCATATGATTGCACATTTCAGTGTGGCTCCTCCATACGACTGCTCACTTCAGTGTGCCTGACTTTTACAGCTTTCCTGTCGCTTATTTATTTATTTTTTGAAATTAATGATACTAAGACCCCCTAAAAACTCTGATTCCTAAATATAAATGGGAGTTCCTAACAGGACTCCTGACGATTTCCAGCAATGATTCTTTCTTGCCTTCTGATTGGTTGAGATGAAGAACCCTTTCTTGGACCGGAAGAAGGCATCAGTAATTGTTAATTTTAAAGTTTAAGTCAAAAATCTAGTTCACCAATATATGAACTTTAATTTCATTAATTTTTTGAATGACACTTTAAATATTTTACAAATAAATGAATGCTTATATTTTGTCTTATCAATTTCATATTTTTATTTTTCTCTATTTTGTGGTTAAACTTTGTGCTGTTTTCAATCTTAGTTTTTTTCCTCATCCTATGTACTTAAAAGAATAATAACAACATTTAGTTGGAAAATTGAAATTTTTGAATATAGCAACTAATAAGTCATTTTAATTTTATTTAAAACAGATAGCAGAACTATTGGTATTAAAATGACTTTTCATGATGTTAGAAATTCCTACACAATCATTTTAAAATTAGACTTCAGCCAGGAAACAATGGAATTATCTCGCAAAAGTTATATATTTTATTATGTAATTAAAATACAATTATTATTCGATTCAAGGATTCGAGTCAAGTTAATATCATGTTCATAAATGTTATGTCCAAGAGGAGTTTGTGATGCTGCCAAACAGTATCTTTCAGTTCTAGTGTGAAAATATTGTATTGAGTTGTGAAAACAACACTGTATCTACAATTCAAAAAACAAATTGAAAGCTGATGATGTGGTCCTTTAACTGAGTGCCTTGGGAAAGTCACTTGCTGGTTTCAAGGCTTCTTTATGCCATTTATTAAACCCATAACATTGTAAAGTTTGTATTGTCTGTCTTCTGTCCTCCGATCATTTTAATATGTACAATTTCTGCTTATTGTCCACTAACCTGACAAATGTCACCTCCAGAATGGAGGGCCTCAATTACTGCTCAAACGTTATCTAGAAGAAAGTTAGCATACATTAATCCCTCCACTTACAAAATGCCCAATAAATCAGGTGCCTATTTTAGCTACATGTTAGCATTTTGATAGATAAACATGTTTCTGAGGATGCAGCTACAATAGGATATTTTCTGAGTGAAACTGTCAATATAATATTTTCTGAAGAGAGTATATATCCCATTGCTATTTAAAAATAGTATTTTTAAAGCAGAAATAACATATAAAATATCTTAAAATCTGAGAAAATATATTTACTCCAGTAACAATTACTTAAAAAACATGTATAACTACAAAGCAAGTCTGGATGGGGAAGGACCATGATTTTTTTTTCTTTTTTGTTTTTTCGTGACAGGGTTTCTCTGTAGCTTTGGTGCTCGTTCCGGAACTAGCTCTTGTAGACCAGGCTGGCCTCGAACTCCCAGAGATCCGCCTGCCTCTGCCTCCCGAGTGCTGGGATTAAAGGCGTGTGCCACCACCGCCTGGCAAGGACCATGATTTTTAGGGCAAGATATTTATTATATTTTGTCTCAAGACATTGTAAGATGACATGAGAATATAAACACCAGAAATTCTGTAAAATATACTCAGGGAGATCACACATAGCCACATGTACTATGTTAGAATTCAAAATATATAATATTAAATAAAAAGATAACAAACAGAATCCACCTAAACATATCAGTGTATCTTAAGAAGCCCAAAGTAGCTTTAAAGTATATGATTGGCACCATAAAAAGGTTTACAAGTTATTTTTCTTTTTGTTTTGAAATAGGGTCTCACTACATAGCCCAACTAGCCTGGAACTCTTATGTATACCAGGTTAGCTTCAAACTCAGAGATCTACCTTCTTCTGTAACCCGTGTTAAAATTAATGGTGTATGCTACTATGTGTAGCATAGCATAAGGTTACTTCCAGCATCATTGCCAGTACTCAGACCTACACAGGTTTCATTATATAGGCCAACATGAATAATGGAGTCTATTAGCCCTGCTTAGGATGTAGAGATCATGAAAGTGTGTCTAAACTTGAGAACTCTGAGCAGCATGCTGGAAACAGCCTTCTAAACCTGTTTCTCTGTTAAATGGCTGGGAATGGACTATTTTAGCTTTGGAAAAACTGCTTGACTCTGATCTTTGGCAGAGAAAAAATTATTTGCCCTGAAGGAGTATTCCATACATACTAGAGGTTAAATACCAAAATGTCATTTTATTAAGAAAAAGTCTTAAGACATTTCTTAATATGTAACCTACAAAGATTTTTCAGTCTCTCTTGATTTTTCGTCCATAAAGTTTGGATACCATTTTGAAACAGAAAATTTAGAACGATCACATACATGCTAATATTTTATTACAACTTCTGTGACTTTAGTATCAGTAGTTTCCTATTACTTTATTGTCTCCCCTGGGAGCTACTTTATTAAAATGAAATCCTAGATGTATCAAATTCTGTTATAACCAAAGTGACGTTTCAAAAGCCAGTCCAGTGCATTGAATGTCTTTATGTAAATTATTACTTTGGGAGGTTGAACTGCTGACATTCAGAGTCTTCATTTTCTAGAGGAAAATATGATACAACCTTAATAAGGATGGGAGACTCTTTTCAAACTTAGTCAGCTTCTAATTTTACAGGGGGAAGAAAAACATGTGATGAAGAGTAAGGTATCGAAAGAAACTTGGAGGGAATCTTTAAAAGGTTCAGTTTACTCTTTCATGGCCACTGAACCTCACAGATCAACAATATATATTTAAATTTATTAAATCATATTATTTAATAAATCATATTGAATTATAATATCAATAATATACTATTGATTATTGTATACAATTGTATACACTATTGTATACAAGGTGTACAAGGGAGTCCCTTTGTATTAATTTGCAATGCCCTGTAAATTTTTTGTTTTAAACTTTGAAAGAGAACATCAGTATTAACAAATAATCTATATCTTTTCACCACATGAAACTTTCCAGTAAATTCCATTTTAAGGTAGTTTTTTAGTACCTATTCTGTCACTTACAGACACCAAATAAACCCAAATTAGAAATCTCGTATTATAGTTTTCATCCATAAAAGTCTTTAATGTTCAATAAACTCCCATATATTATATATTCTAGTAACAAATAAAAAATTAGAAATGTAAAAGGGAAGAAATAAAATGAATCCAGTGGATTCTGTCTCAACCAAAAAAAATCTAAAAAACTTAAGATTTTATTTTTATTTTATGTGCCTTGGTGTTTTCTTGCATATATGTCTGTGTAAGGGTGTCAGACCCCCTAGAACTGGAGTTACAGATGATTGTGAGCTCCCATGTGAGTGCTGTGAGTTGAAGCCAGGTCCTCTGTAAACAGCAGCCAGTGTTCCTAACTGCTGAGCCCTCTCTCCAGTGGGAGAAAGGTAGGGAGAGCCAGAAGGATCAGGGACACCATGAAGAACATGTCTTATAAAATCAACTGATTCACAGAGATCAGAGCACCTATAAGCATCTGGCCTAGGTACTCTGCACATATGTTGCGGCTGAGTATCTTGGTATGCCTGTGGGATTCCTAATAGTGTGAGCTGGCATGGTCACTGGATCTTTTTCCTACTTATAGGACTCTTTGCCTTCTATTGGGTTGTCTCAACCTGCCTTGATGTGGTGGTATGTGCCTATCTTACAGGAACATATTATGTCATGCTTGGTTGATGTCCCTGCGAGTCCTTCTCTTTTCTGAGGGGAGATGGAGGGAGTGGATCTGAGGGAGAGGGGAGGTGGGAGGAAAGATTGGGAGGAGGGGTGGGAGGGGAAACTGTGGTCAGGATGTAAAAAATGAGAGAATAAAAGAAATTTAAAAAACCTAAATATGTAAAATAAGTAAATAAATAAAATGCTGGGCATGGTGGCACATGCTTTTAGGCCAAGCACTCAGGAAGCAGAGGCAGGTGGATCTCTGTGTGTATGGGGCCAGCTTGGTCTGTGGAGTAAGTTCCAGGACAGCCAGTGCTGTTACACAGAGAAACCCTGTCTTGAAAAAAAAAAAAGCAAAAAAAAAAAAAAGTACAAAACAAACAAAAAAGAAGTTAGACAAACATCTACTTTTGCCTGTCATTTCTACAAGATGTGTGTTTAGTTCATCACAGTCCACCATTGTTGTGAGTGCTCCTTCCGCTCCTTCAGCCAATAGCTGCTGAGATACCAGCCCCTTGGAGCATGGTCCCTCTTTCTTTAAAAAAGCAGCAACTGCCCACGCCCGTGCTCTGGCTTCCGGCTCTTCCTGCGAGTAGGCTCCCTTCCTGATTGCACAAAGGGCTGTTGTCTGGGGTGGTGATCTGTAACTTTTTCCCACTTAAATAAATAACCTCTCTATTAATCATAATTCCAAACTGGTGTGGGATTGTTTGTGACTTTTGACTTCACACCATAGAATGATATTCTAAAAATGTAAAGGTACAGCAATTCAACTAGGAAAAAAGTCACCATAACAGCAAAGAGATCAAAGCATTGGCATAAACAATAACTTGACCCTCCTACAGGTATTTCACTGGGTTAAAAAAAAAAAGCCAGTCTCAAAGTCTATGTCTTGTGTTATTTACTCTGGATATCCTTATTAAAATAAAAAGATAAGCATTAAAGCAAAAATAGTTTTCAGTAGCAGAGAAAATATCTGGAGGTGGGGACCGAAGGCAAAAGGGTGATATGCAGAAGACTGAAGTGGTGCGGTGACTGAAGGGATTGGCTTCAAAGTCAAGGCACTACTAGGGTCTCTGCCATGGAGGGAGACAGAATACCAGAGAGAGGGTGTTTTGACTAGAACCTCTTGCTCTGTCATGTATTCCAGTGAACTCAGCTGTTCTCCCTGAATGGATAGGTTGACTTCAGGAATTACATCACCAAGGATCGTTTTCTCTTTTTATTTTACTAAAGTGGATCACATACGGCCATTTTTAATGAGCATGTATTCTATATCATGCATTCTCTCTCTCCATGCTCGGCTTCTTCCCTTTTTTATCCCTTATGTCCCTCCTTTGATCCCTTAGATAATTCTTCTGTGACTTCTTTGAACTGTGCATGCATGTCATTTTATGTCCTTTATAAAATCTAGTTGTAAGAGGCAGAGAATCAGGGACTTTGCTGGGAGATTGGTTTTCCTTGTAACATTCCACCAACATGATTGCCCAAACATGAACTGAACAAGGATACCAGCAAACATGCCAAACTGCATGAGGCAGAGTCTATGAGTCCTCAACCCCATACCAAGAACTGTAGGCAACTGAGAATAGTTGGGAGCTAGAGAGATAACCTTCTACAGGGAGGAGCACAGCAGTTGGTGTGTCAAATGGTCAGCCTTGAAAACACATATACAAGTAACACTGTGTACTCAACAGGTTATATTTGGCAATATAAATATACATACAAATGCATATGTATATACAATAATAATTGTTAATAAGAGAGGCTATGAATCTTAAGGAGAGCAGGGAAGGGTAAATTGAGGGCTTGGAGGGAGGAAAGGAAAGGGAGAAATGTTGCAATTAAAATATAATCTTAAAAATAAAATCTAGGGCATACAACATGTGATATCTGTCTTTCTTGGAGTGAATTGATTAAATTAATATGATTATCCTCTGTTGCATTCATTTCTCTGAAGACAACTTCATTCTTAATTCCTTTGGGATGAAGAACACTTCACTGTTTAAATACATATTATTTTCTTTACCAATTCTTTTGGTGAGGGACATCATTTCATTCATTGCTGAGGGAACCTTTTTTGAAGTTTGAATCCTGAGATCTAAGGAAAATATTCTTCTTATTGTCTCAAGGAAATGTTCAATAATTTCAAAAAGTATTTCCAGACAGCATTCACACAGGCAAAATAAATTTTATAAAAATATTAATACTCAAATAGATATGCAAAGTCAATTATGTTTTAGAGATAAAATTATTTTCTAATAGTGATAATGATAATGTGATAAAATAATATTTAACCTACTTTAAGTTACAGAGATGATCTGTGTAATTTAATAAAAAAATAAGCTGAGTATTACTTAATTGAAAGATATGTAACATTTCCAAAAGAAAATAAAAGACACATTTTAGGAAACTGTTATGCAACATATAACAATTTTTATTAAGAAAAATAATCTAAAAATAAGTTATCTAGATGGTTTTTGGCTCTTTTAGCGCCATCCTTTCTATTCTTAAATTTCAGAGGCCAAGTCACTGTCTTTCACTGTGGACAGTTCAGTTTCCTCCTTCCCAGAGACTGGCCTTTCACTCCGGGCTTCTGGGTGGGGAATACTCGCTGGGTTGATGAACCCTGTAGATCCTACGATGTCCAGCTGCAGGGTGGTTTTTTTTTTTTTTTTTTTTTTTTTGTGTTCTCTGCTGGAGAAGAAGTTTTTTCTCTTGGCATTGGTAAACTATAGCTCAAAGGGAACCAGGGGTATAATTTGATGGGGGATGTCAAGAAAGGCTGACTCCCTGCTGTGATGTGGTGGGGAATGTTATGAAAGCCTGACTTTCTGGGAACTGCATTATTTCTACAAAGATAATGAAGGTTTGATCATGCAGCTGAAGAAGCAGAGATAAAAGACTGACATTGTGTGAGATTTTGAAACCCTTTTTAAAATTGATTTATTTTTGACCATTTCCTAAGATATTTAATGTGCTGTGATTATATTCATACTGACTCCTCTCTCCTACCCTCTCCCTCTCCCTCTGAACCTTCTTTTTTTCCCAGCCAAGGATTCTGAAACTCTTGACTTGTTCAGTTATCAATGTCAAATCTCTTCCCTTTTTTCTTAAAACAAGACAGTTTGACTGAATGTTTGAAATTTAACTAAAATGCTGTTGCTATTTAATACTACAGAAAGTGAATATTCCGTTATGGAATTGCTATATAATTGTGATTTATGCTAAAGAACCCAAGTAAATCTGAATTCTTCATAAATATAGTACACCTGGAAAATGTTTTTTTTTTTTTAATTACAAAATAAACTTAGTCTACCATACCTCTGATTCGGGATGATTTTCGTGTAGTTAAAATTGTTACATTGTACTGATGCCGCATTAACAACTTGAGAGTTAAATTGGGCAAGGTGGTGAACGCCTTTAATCTCAGTAGCAGAGGCAGGTGGATCTCTATGAGTTTGGGTCAGCCTGGTTTACATAGTGAGTTCTAGAACAATCAGGGCTATGTAAAGAGATATAAAAACCCAACCAAACAATAACCAACCAACCAGCCAATAAAACCTTAAAACCTGGCATGATTTAATAATAAGTACAGAATTGGGGATAGGAAAGAGTAGATACTGAAGTACCACGGAGACTGCATGGGACTGACTTAGGCCCTCTACATACATGTGACAGTTGTGCAGCTTAGTCTATTTGTGGGACTCTTAACAATGGGGGCATGGGCTGTTCCTAATGTTTTGGCTAACTCTTGGGGCCCTATTCCTCATACTAGATTGCCTTACCCATCTTTAATGCAAGAAGAGGTGCTTAGTCTTACTACAACTTGATATGCCATGTTTTGTTGATACCCATGGGAGGCCTGCCTCTTTCTGAGCAGAAACAGAGGAGGAGTGGATTGAAGGGGGAGGGCAGAGGGGAGCAGGGATAGGGAATGGGAGAAGAGGAGTGAGGGGAAAGGGGCAACTGCAGTTAGGATGTAAAACAAGCAAACAAACATAAAACACAAAACCAAAATAAATAAAAGACTAAATGAGCTGGAAGGCTTTGTTTGTTCCATTTTTTCCTGACACCTAGTTGTGGCCATTTGTCCTTTAGTTGTAGAAAGTATAGGGTAGAATTGATCCACGTAATAAAATTGTTTTCTCAGGGATGTATCTAGAAGGTCAGAGGATTCCTTCTGTACTGGTTGTTGTCTTCTTTGTGATAGGCGTATCGCCAAGAGAACTTGGAGTTACAATTTGGTAGAAGAGGTCGGCATCCTTCTAAATGACAATCCTTAATAAGTTTTAAACAACTTAAATTTAAAATATTAAAGAATTCTGTTTGTTCACTTTTAAAAACTTGCTTCTATTTTTTTTTAACTTCTATTATATACAACAAATGGCAGAGTTTTGTAAATACAAAAAGCAAACCTCTTGGAAAAAATAAATTGTTCTCTAAATAATTGAGGTTGATTCAAGGCACAGGAGAATCAAATCTTCTAGGAGATCATTATTTACTAGGATCCACTATTATGTAACTCAAAAGGCGAAATGCAAATGCAGAAAGCACATCCTCAAATTAAAAATAAGCACGGTTTCATTGAGGAAAATCTAAGCTTGCAACGGGAATTCTGATAAATAAACTTGGGGTTTATTTCCAGTCTTAGTTCCAGCTTAGCAGAGTGTGGTTAGTGACGTCTCTCCTCAAACAGTGAACTGGCTGCCCAGAATCACAACTCCCCTCCATGGAAGCTGATCATAGGGCTTAAAAACCTGACAAAGTGGTCAATATATATATATATATGTATACACACACACACACACACACACACACACACACACACACATATATATTGCAGGGAATGCATCGGGAAGCCTTGATTAGAGTGACTGGAATTGTGGCTACTGCCTTTACTATTGATAGAAAAGTACTATTGTAGTACCATTAGTATTCCTGGGATGACCTCTGTAATGACCTTTAGGAATATTACAGATTCTAAGAAATTTCTGTGTATATTTGGTGTGGGTTTAGTGTTTGGGTTATAAAATTATCAAGCCAGGATCCTTTGCCTAGGCAACACAAGAGATACGAGGCTTTGACAATGCCTGGAGTATTATTATATTTATATCTGTAAGATGCATTACCGGAGTGCACAGGCTGGCTAGTGGTGTGCTGGCAAAGTCTTACTCTCAAGAACCAAAGTGAAAAACAAGGACTTTGTGAATTTTGCATGCAAATGGATGGAAATAGAAAACACTATCCTGAGTGAGGTAAGCCAGACCCAAAAAGAGGAACATGGGATGTACTCACTCATATTTGGTTTCTAGCCATAAACAAAGGACATTGAGCCTATAATTTGTGATCCTAGAGAAGCTAAATAAG
>NW_026067944.1:16041623-16107874 GCF_014885135.2 Alexandromys fortis | reverse complement strand
ATCTTGGCCAAGCTTTCCATTGTCCCTGTGCGGAGAGGCTACTGGGGGAACAAGATTGGCAAGCCCCACACTGTTCCTTGCAAAGTGACAGGTCGCTGTGGTTCTGTGCTGGTGCGTCTCATCCCTGCCCCCAGAGGCACTGGCATAGTCTCTGCTCCTGTGCCCAAGAAGCTACTGATGATGGCTGGCATCGATGACTGCTACACATCAGCCAGGGGCTGCACTGCCACCCTGGGCAACTTTGCCAAGGCCACCTTTGATGCCATCTCTAAGACCTACAGCTACCTGACCCCCGACCTCTGGAAAGAGACTGTGTTCACCAAGTCTCCTTATCAGGAATTCACTGACCATCTTGTGAAAAACCACACCAGAGTCTCTGTTCAGAGGACCCAGGCTCCAGCTGTGGCCACTACATAAGGGTTTTTATACAAGGAAAATAAAAGTGAATTAAGTCTGTTAAAAAAAAAAAAGAACCAAAGTGAATACATCTAATGGTTCAATTTCTGTTTATTTTAAACACAGTATTTAATCTTTATGACAGGAACAGTACTGCCTGGCACAGTCCTTGAAGAATGAACACTGTTCTACATTTGTGAGATCTTCTATTGAGATTTGATAACTTTGATATTTATTCCCTTTGAATATTTACTTATTTTTAATTGGCATTGTACACAGGACTGGCTTTCATAACAGTGCTTACACACGAGTACATCATACACGTTGACCATGTTTCTTGCTATCTCCTATCTTCTCTTCCCTCTCTTGAATTCTCTCTGTTCCCATTTTACTTTTGCTTTCACATCACACATACATACATGATTTTATATATCGTTATCAAATCTGCAAACAGAAAAAAGATTGTCTCTGTGAGCCTGACTCTCTTACTCTGATGTACCTCCATAATATTGGAAGCTGTGTTAGGCAGATATTGCTAGCTCCCATGTATACCTGTGTAAGCCGGGGCCCAGATGAGCCTCATGAAGGCATCATACTCCATTGTGTTGTGGCCAGGACTGGCTTCGTAGGAAGAACAGCCAGTGCTAACAAACTCAGAGAAGACCTACAGTTTGGATTTATTTTCTCTGTAATTGCTGTCTTGAGAGTCTGGGTTATTTTATCTCTGAATTTATATTGTTAATGAAGTTCAGTTGGAAGCTTGAGCCAGAGGCCTGAGGCTTTAGTTTCTTCCAAGGCTTCTCAGTCGCTGCTGCCCTCTGCTGGAGATGGTACACTTCCATGTCGATTGAGCATAACCTGGTATGTAAGTGTACATTTATGTAAAATAGACACTAAGGACACTTCACAATTCTGAATAGATAGTCATATTTTAGAGGAATCCCAAGTTGGGTTTTAAACTCAAATACAGCTGTCCCATTGCAAATGCAGAGGGTCAATTCCAATACTCCTCTAGATAGCAAAATTGTTGGATATGCCAGTCTTTTTTGTAAATGTAATTATATTTGTCTATAACCCACTCATTTTTGAGACAAGCTCTCACTATTTCCACTGGCTGTCCTAGAACTCAGGCATCCAACTGCCTTTGCCTTCCGAGTACTAGGAATAAAGGTGTGTGTCACCACACCAGGCTACAGATGCAATTTTTTTTTTCAAGACACGGTTTCTCTCTGAAACAGCCCCGACTGTTCTGGAAGTCACTCTGTAGAGCAGATGGCCTCACAGTTACAGAGATCCTTCTGCCTCTGCCTCCCAAGTGCTGGGATTAAAGTCAACATGCCTAGTTACAACAGATGCAATTTTAAGTCTACAGAGAATAGTCATACAGAGCCTATGGATGTGGAAGCTAGAGCATAGATTTACATGTTTTAGAATTGCACTTCCTTAAATAAATGAGGAACGTGGCTACCAGGAACTCTGCAAAAATTAGTGAATTCATTTTGTTTTTTAGAGCAATTTCTTAGCATATACAAAATAAGCCAATGCTCCCAAGTAAAGCACCAATTTGTAAAGTTAGAAGATAGGATGAAATATCTTTATAAATAATAAAATTAAGCACAAAAATATTCATTCTAAACTTATTCATTGAAATGGAAATGCATGCTTTCTTCGGAGTACAAAGTTAAGAATCAGTATGTGAGTATCAATTACTTAAAAATGCAAGAACGATTCTATGTTAAAAACGCTTTATAACAAGGAGTTGCTTGCTGAAATACTGTTTTCCTAGTTCCAGTTTGGAGTCTGGAACTCAGAAGGCCTGGAGCAAGGGCTAAGAACTCTGTGTTTGGAACAACTAGATTAGGTTATTTTGATATAGCAGGCTCAGGGACTGCACTTGTAAAATTGCTTCCCGAGGACAACAGTTAAAGATTTTGTTTTTCTAGTTTCAGTTTGGGAACACTCCAAGCACTTAAGGGAGGCTGGAGTCCCTGGCCTATGCGCCTTGACTGAAAACAACCCACTAAGGAAGCATTCTCTGGTAGCAGAAACAGTAGTGAAATTACCGGCCGACATGGGGCCGGGAAAGAAGATTGCAGACAAAAACGGATGGTTCCCCTCCTTTCAGCTTAAGAATCCTAAACAAGAGGCCCAAATCCACATATCTGATTGCTCCTGGACAGCTGGAAAGGCTGCGGCTGCTGAGACCTCACTGCAAAGAAACAACATGGAAACGATGGCTTGTCATGGACCCCAATCACAGCAGTTGGGAAATAACAGAAAGCAGTAGAAATTTCTGCTCTGACCCTAAGATTCAGAATGGTCTTTAGTTTCTGAAGTTTTACTAGCATATATGGATTGTAAAGAATGGGCTTCATTATGATATTTTTTGTGCAAGTAAAGTATTCTTATCATAGTTACTGCATTATTCTTTTCTGGTCCCTTTTCACGCTCAGGTCGATGTCACGTGGTTTCCTTTATTTCTCTTACATTTATCACCAACATCACCGTCTTCATCATCACCACCATCATCATTATCACCATTATTTTTGCTATTGCTGTTTTTTGAGACAGGGTCTCTCACTGAAGCCGCAGTTCACTGATTGCCGAGCCTGGCTAGGTAATGAGTTCACTTCTTCCCTGGATTCTCCTTTTGTTGCCTCCTTGTCCTGGGATTACTGGCATGTTCTGTCACATTTCGTTTTTCCACAGGAGTCTGGGCCTCTCAGCTTAGGTTTCATATTTATAGTGCCAGCATTTTATCCACTGAGTCATATCCCCAAACCCTGAAATTTGTCTTTCAAATATCACTATTTAAAAAAAAAAGAAAAAAATTCACTATTTTACTAATATGGTTTCTTGATGATATCAAATGTGAAACAGGGCTGACAAAGATATCCCTTGATTCTTCCAAAAAGGCAATGTTTTCTTGCCTTTATTATGGGTCCAGTCAGAGAATGCAGAAAACTCTTTGTATTCATCCTGTTTTAAAGGGGCTCTGGCTATGGTAAAACCCAAATGAAGATTAACTTGCAGGTGATTGAAGTCTCTGGTTTTTGGTTACACACTTCCGGCTACTTGCTGCTGCTTAGTGTTTACTTCACTGGCGATCATTAAGGGAAGAGTTACCGTAAATACCAATCACAGAAAGAACTTGAATTTGTTCTCCACTCTAAGCAAAGTTAAAACGGACATTCAGAACAAATGTTTAAGATGTTCCTAAATTAGAATTTTGGGTTATCTGTAGATCCTAATTTTCTATTCTCCATTGTTAGAGATAATTAAGAGTTGTGTTTATCTTTAATCTGAATCTGTTAGAAAATTCTTCTTTGAAAGTAATGGAAAGAAGCTAAAAATACTCTTATCTTCCCAGAACATGATAGTAATATATTTTTATGCTTAGTTAATAGAACCTGAATAACTCTTCCAGTTCCACCTGTCAGGAAGTACAAATTCCCTACTTTGTCAGTATTTTTTTTTCTTTTCTAAACAAGCTTGGGGTCTGAAAAGTTATACATAAGGCAGAGAGTGAAAAGACATATTCCATACCACCAGATTATTGAGAGATGGATGTAATCTATGAGACTGCTCTAATGTTGTGAATAATAAAAGCACATTATGAGCCAGGGAGGAAAACAGTCACTTAGTGTCCTCTTCCCAGACGGAATCACAGCAAATGCCACTCTTCTCTAGACCCACCCCAGAAACCAGCTAGCTAGCCTCAGACAGGAATAGCACTGCCTTAGCTCAGAGAAGTAGATCCTGTGTAGTTTGCAGTAGCTCAGTCGTTATGTTAGGATTAGAAGGCACTGTGAACGCCTGCTACCTTTTGGCCTGGTTCTACCAAAGGTAAATACCACATATCAGTAGATGTCAAATATGCTTAGATTTCTCATACTTTTCCATGTAAGAAGTCTCTCAGGGTGCCATAGTAGCACCTATTCATTCTCATTTATTTATTTATTTATTTAGGTCACCAACTTGAGATAAAAAAATATTGGGAAGGAATTGCAAATGTTTATTTTGAAAGCTGTTCATATTATAATTGATTGCTTTCCGGTTTAGTTATTCAATAAGCTGGCAAAAATATGATTAATTTAGCTAAGGTCTTCCTTTCTACAAGGAATTTGAAATTTCTCAGCTTGAAATATCAATTACAGAATGAGATTTTTATGTAAATGAGAGTATATACTTTCGTATTCATCCAGGTTTTCTAGTCTTGGTGTTCAGCATTATGTGAAGATAGTGCTTGCATAAAAATTAAATTTGTTTATGATACAGAATATGAAGCAATAACACAGTGTGACAAGGACAGTTCAGATAAGAATGTGACTGTCTAGAAAAAGAAAAATAGTTAAGGGCAAAAAGGATAACGATGACACCATCCATGATTTATTACTTACTTATGGACCTTCAAAAGCTCACTGTTACCCATTCAGAGAATTTATGTGGCAGATACTAAGACAGATGTACAAAGACAAGTACATGCATATAGAGACATATCAGTATTCACTGGGATCACTAAGTCAGGAAACACAGACTTCTGGAGAGGAAGGCAAGTTTTGCAGTTTCTATAGAGGACTTCTTTTAGAAATATGGATAATTTACTGGAACTGCAGGCAAGAAAACGCATTCCAATAAAAGCAGTGGGCCATGCAGGGCATTGAGAACATTATGAGATGGCTAATTAAGTATATAAGAGAAAGGATAAGTGTCTCTGTCTGTGTCTCTCTGACTGTCCATCTGTCCATCCATCCGTCATATACCTGTCTGTTGATCTACCCATCACCTAAATGTATAGTGATAGCTGATTTCACTACAGAAGGAGAGGGCAGAGAGGGGGAAGGTAAGTAAGAAATAAGTCTTTAGTTTTAGTTATGACTCAAAGGGGGCTTGTTGAATAAAAATAAAATGAAGCAAAGCAGTTTGCAGTATTGGAGAATTAAGATGTGGAGTACCATAGAGACAAACAGATACTCTAAGACAAAGCAGAAAGCCTCATCCAGATTTCCCTGTACTGTTTGAGAAATAAGGGAATTCCTGGGCCCCACACAATGGTAATGCTAGAGGGCTAGGAGACCATTCATGGTTCTGAGTTGCATTTGATGGCGCCTAGAAGTGGTTAGAGACTATGAGAAGGCCACTATGTTCTGGTGAGCATCCACACCGATAAGCTGGCACCTTTTAGGGCATATGACCTTATCTAGTCTTCAGACCCCCTATGCCATTTGAATTATTACCTCAAGTCAAATATGATGGGCACTTAGTTCTAGAGAGGTGACTCCCCAGGATCATGTCACTGGAACAAAGCAACGGGGAGCCTGAAGCTATGCCTGCCTGTCATCAAAACTGATTCTGTTTTGGTTGTATATCTTACCACAAAGGGTGCCAGTATACGGCAGCAAGGTGAACATTTCCAGTTCCCACCACCTTTCAGAGACAAGGCATTGGGAGCTGACTCTGGGCTAACCCCTCTCTGGTTTTGCCAGAGGAGCATGCAGTTAGAACCAAGATAAAGTACCTCTTTAAGGTTAAAACTCTTCAATCTGCAAATGAGGCTATGATGCTAAAGCAAGGAGATCAGATGCCAGAGGCATTGCGTATGCAGAGCTGAGAGCCTGCAGTGACTCATTTGATATACGTCATGAAGCAAGGTAGACATTAAGGAGTGACTCCTCTCGCATGAAAGGATGGATACAAGGAGGATCTATCAACATCATAGAAAATATGAGAGGAGGAGCAACTTTCACGAGATTAAATCTCATCTGGATATAATGAGATGCATTTTTAATAACTATCAGATGCAGTAGGGAGGTGCCACAAACATTACTATTGCACACTTATTTTTTTGTCATTAATTTACTGTAGGACCCAGACTAGGGTGGGCTATAAATTCGTGATCTGTAAAGTCAGATCTTCTCTGAGAATTACAATTTAAGCTCATTTAAATATATCAAACAGTATTTTAAGTTCTGAAAGATATTCTACTTTCCTGGAGAGACATGTAAATCACACTGGAGAGTCCATTTATTATGGCTATTGTCGAAGAGTTGTGAGGAAGAATTAGACACAAAGCAGAAGGGCAACCCTGCTACTATTGTGACGAATTTTCATCAGCTCTCACTATAACACAATTTGAAATAAATTCACACAATGATCCTTATTCTTATCACTGTCTGAACACCATTGTTCCACTATGGGAGGAAGCAAAAGCTTATTTCCAAGCATAAAATTTCAGAAGGGTAGTTAGAGATGGACAGTTCAAAAAGAAATCAGAGGCACTGCCTTATATTGCTGACTAAAGTGTCTATTCCTATACAGCTAACTTTAGTTGACAACAGGCAAAATGGCTTATTTAAATCAACATAATAGACTATTTGTAGTGAAAAACAACAATAAAGAATGCTTTACAAACAAGAACCTGTTTTCTAAAATACACCTGTACATATCTCCTCAGCAAGGACACCGATGGTCACACACAGTTGCCAGTCCTGACCCCCAACAAATTCCAGCCCTGTTTCTGCTCAAGGACTCTTATGAAAGCTATATGCTCAGTCATCTCCCAATATTAGTCAGTGTTTTCAATGTATATTTACAGTGATCTAGGTGTGGTTCTGGAAAATAAAACACAAAGCAATTCCTTACTAGCAAGAGAGTGATGCTAGATTAAAAGACAAATCTGATTTATTAGAGAGTTATGTTCTACAAGGAAGCGTGTATGTCTTATGAGATGTAACTGAAATAGGGGCTGGAGATCCGATTAGATATTGTATAAAGAGGATGAGGAATGCACATTGGCGCAGCACCAGTAGGACTTACTCATGGGCTGAAGTCCAAGTAACAGAGAAACAGGCGATAAAAAAAAAAATTGTGCTTACATTTGAGAGGTAAAGAGTTGAGATGGTAGACAGAGAAGTTGGTTTAGTAATATCTGTTTTGCTATGTTGGTCAGACATACAAAAGGAACTGCATAGCTTGATATTCAAATCCAGAATGTTCGGGAGATTAAGAGCTGGAAGTATATGTCTCCTAAACTTCTCCATTTTTAATTTATAACCATATGCCCAATTAGGAAAAGCTCAATGTGGAGAATCAGGGAAAGAGTGGAAGATGAACTGAAGTGTCTAACATGCAGAGGTCTTCAGAAACGAGATGTGTAGAAGCAGGCCGTTTGTTTGTTTTTCGGCTCCCCAGACCTCTGAAATAATCACACAGAAACTGTATTATTTAAATCACTGCTTGGCCCATTAGCTATAGCTTCTTATTGGCTAACACTTACATATTAATTTAGCCCATTTCTAGTAATCTGTATATTGCCACGTGGCTGTGCTTACAGGGTAAAGTTTCTTCTGGCTCTGGCAGGGCTACATGGTTTCTCTCTCTGCCTCTGCCTCTTTTCTCCCAGCATTCCAGTTAGTTTTCCCCACCTAGCTCCGTTCCCCTATAGCTCTGCTATAGGCCCCAAGCAGTTCCTTTATTTAACCGATGATATTCACAGCATACAGAGGGAAATTCCACATCAGAGATGAGCTGAGAAGTTGACTACAAAGGTCAGTCTAGAGTCAGAAACAGCATCTTCTGCTTCAACGAGGAGCAACCCACTATGAAAAGAAAACTGTCTATAAACAATTCCAGGTGGAATGAGGACCACGGGGCTTCTCCAAATCTGATTCAGAGAACTGTGATAGTGGGAACTTTTGCAGATATTTGTCACAGACAGTACAATGTGGCCATCCAGCTGGGTAAACATCATTTAACTATAATGAGAGCTTACATTATAAGGTATATGTTAAAATATGTATAGATGACATGATCATTCTAAGGTTGCACTGCTATTATTGATTAAATTTTGTTATTTGGTGATTTTAAGTGCATATATAATATATTCTAATTACTCTTTCCTTTACCCAGACTTACCTCCCATCAATTCACCCTCCTGTCACCCCCAATGCCGACTTTGCTACCAGCTTTTTTCTGAGTTTCATGGCTTTGGTTTTGTTTTGTCCCACATTTGCTTAAACCAAATAATGGTCTGTGATCCTGAGATTAGAAAGCACTATTTTTTTTAAATAACACTGTGCATAAATCTGGTGATGTGGTGGCACAAACCACTACTCCTAACCCCCAGGTCAGCCCAAGTGACATTCTGAGCTATATTGTGAAATCTTGTCTCAAATAGCAACAACGAAGTAAATAATAGCAATATACACACATATAAAAGTTTTTTTCTAAAGCAAATACTCCATGAATCCAAATAATTGTGTATGGTTTGGTAGGTGAATATTATCTTCACCATTTTCTAATACATACAGTAGACACTGAAAAGCTCATTTGATTTGAATAACATCATCCAGCAGGGGTCTAATAGAACTGTTTTGATACCTTAGAAGGAACAGTAGGACTCCTAACTTGTCTTCCCAGGCTAAGGAAGTACCATGCTACTAGACTTCTTATGAACATTTAAAATCACAGGCAATGCAAGCAAGTGGGACTGGCTGCGGATCACACCGATGTGCTATGAATTAGCTTCTTGAATTAGCTTCTTACCATGGGCAATATGCACTATGAACCACACATGCAATGGTTGTGCTTAACATAGTACTTTGAGAAGTCTTGTGAAGATATGCATTATAACTGAATTTCCATTCCATCAAGGCCAACGATCATGTTTTGAAATAGCGACAAACTAGATTTTCTAAATGATGATTTATTATTAATGAGACTCTTAGCTTTAAAATTCTGTAGGCTAGCTTCCTCACATAGTATGCCATGTCACGTTTAATCTTCCATAAGCACACCATGAAATGCTCACAATCTTTATGTACACTCACCTAAATGCTTACACAGTCCCCTTTCCAAGTTTCTCACTTGTTGTCTTCTAGAAGGTTTCAGCGGACATGTTTCTGCTCTCTGTTAAGGTTTACTGACATTGGGGAACCTGTTCTTCTTGGAAGGAGCCTCATCTACATCTTCATCTTTTGTTTATTTGGAGGCAGGGCTTCCCTCTGCAACTCAGGCTTACCTGGACTCATTTTAAAGAAATCTTCTTGCCTCAACCTCCCAAGTCCTGGGATTGCAGATTTGAGCCACCATTCTTTTATGTAAAGCACATTTTAATGTATTATTAAAAACCGTTTCTAAGTTTTTTTTAAATGTATCTGATACACTGGATCTGAAGATACAGGCAGTTGTGAGCCACATTCTTGTCCTCAGTCAGAGCATCAAGCGCTCTTAACTGCTGAGCCACCTCTCAGGTCACATTGTAATTGCTTAAATGTAAGGACTTGTTTATTTTTATTTTCTTTGACTATGTCTGGGATAAAACTCAGTGTTTTGCATCCTTGGAAAGTCCTCTATCACTAAGCCTCATCTCTTGCTACTTACATTTCTATCAAAGGACTTACAGACTAATTACCTTGGGATAAGTCGAACATTATGACCATGAAAAGAAGAAATGTTCCAAGTGGAGATTCAAAATGAACTTGGTCATCGTTAGTCTTTAACAGTCTTGTGTCTGGTTTAACATTCTTGTGAATACTTTGTAAACTTTCTGAAACATACCACTAAGTCCAGACAATCTCTAAGCTCTGATGACCGTAACTAAGAGTGCTATCAGCCAAAGCCAGCTTCCAGGGCTGGAGAGGTGGCTCAGTGGTTAAGAGCATTGCCTGCTCTTCCAAAGGTCTTGAGTTCAATTCCCAGCAACCACATGGTGGCTCACAACCATCTGTAAAGAGGTCTGGCGCCCTCTTCTGGCCTTCAGGCATACAGACAGAATATTGTATACGTAATAAATAAATAAATATTAAAAAAAAAAGCCAGCTTCCAAGACCCAGAGAGAAGACTCCATCTTGCAACAGCTTGCCCACTGGCGACTCCCACTGATGTGACTGATTATAATTTTGTTTTGTTCTGTGATTTTTTTTTATAAGTTCACACAACATCTTCCACTGTAGAATTTATCATTCAATGTAAGTTGATTCTTTGGTCACTCATATTTGGCTTAGAATAAACTAAGGGACTTATGCTATTATATTCTATTAGATCCTATTAGTGAACAGCACTGTTTGTCACTGTGAGCAGGACTCACATCTCTTCTAACTCCTCTCCCATCACTTTGCTCTGGTTTACTGATCTACTTACTCAACTGTATTTTTTTTTTTTTTTCATTTTCACCAATTCGTAGGTTATTCTAAGGATGCTTACCTTGGTGTGATGGGTTCAACTGTTGGTTTTCATTCTCACTTCACTTTTTGATCTTGGGAGAAGTTGGTGAGCCGTTCACAGTACAATTCCATTTCAATTCGGCCTCCCCTAAAAGGAAACAAATGACAAAAAGCGGTTTACTTTTTATTCTTCGGCAAATTTCCCACTCACAAAAAGTTGTTGCCCTTTCTTCTATCATCTACATGTAATGCTGTAGAAAGAACTGTTACTCTGAAAAGTTATGTTTATGGCATAATGACAAGAAAGAGGCTGTGTGTATGCAGCACGACCACATTTCCCCTGAGTGTTGTTGACGCAGTGGTTAAACCCATGAAAGATAGACCAATAGCTATGAAGGAAAAACTACGTTGGCTGTCCTATCACAAACTCTCTGTCTACTTACATTGATAATATCAATTAAAAAACCATACTTGAAGTTTTTACTAGATATATTAAGTATAGTTCTTCACAGCCTTGTGACTCATTCATTGAGATGCTTGACCTCTTTGCCGGTGTCTATCTTCAAATGGGCAGCAACTAGTACACACAGTGGTTCCAGAGAGTAAACAACAAGAACTCTTCTTATCCTGTTTAATGACAAATTTCTGGAATTGTAGAAAAGTAGAGTAGTGCCGGTTGTGAAGGTCCCGATGAGTTCGTGCTTGACAGTTCCATCTCAGGCGGTGAATACCTTTCCCTCAACTCTCCTGGATTTGACAGAGCTGAGCTTTATTTAGCATGCATCTGCAACATGAGCCACAGTACCAAGGCAGAATTTGCAAAGTCAGGAGTGATAAGAATTTTGACACTTGCTTAAAACACAGTGGGAACCTTATCTTTTTGTTTTATTTAACTTTTTATGTTTAAACTTTCTGCATGCCATGGGGACTAACATCACCAAAAAAATTGCTAGCCATAGAGAACAAGTCAGACTCTCGCCACACACTCTCACCACATTGTTATAGACAAAATGCTTTTCAGTGTTCAGAATGCTGCAAAAAGCATTGCTTAGTTCACATTCATAACCAGAGTCCTCAGCATGGGCGGCAAGTGAAGCCTTCTCAACTGGTACATCACTGGGGATTCATAAAGCTCTGCTAGTTAACATGCAAATCCTTGTGTGTAGAAATTTTGGAATGCAGTTAGAATGAAGAATTGATTTTTATAGCACATAGATTTTCTATTGCTTCCTGTCTTGTTTATAATTAGTCGGTAGTTCCTGTCAATATCAAAGGTACTGTTTAGTGACTATGTCATTATGCCCTATACAGAATTATATTTCTCAGCTTTCACGAATATAAGACCTAACTGAATAATGATAAATGGTGACTCAAAAAGCTATCATATTTAATAGAGTAACCACGTTCTTGAGAGCACTCAAACATGAGACCACACAATTAACAAAGGTGGTGTTTTTCTTATGTGTTGGGAAATATAGGAATTGGTAAAGGTCAAAATCCAAAGCTCTTGATTTAACTTATCACACTTCATTCTATTCTCTCTCTCTCTCTCTCTCTCTCTCTCTCTCTCTCTCTCTCTCTCTCTCTCTCTGTGTGTGTGTGTGTGTGCACATGCATGCATGCACGCACACATTTGAGTATTTGAAAATTCAATAAAACAACAGACCGAGAATGTACAATTTGTCTATTAATGCATTTACATTTGCAAAATAATTTTGCAATCAAATTCCTTTTGCTGCATAACAAAATGATAAAATTTTAAGTGGAAAGGTGATGCAACAATTATCTCCCATTTCAAGAGAAATTATTAAACAAAAATTTAGGGAGCCACTGTTTTAGACTAAGCTTCTATGCTGTGCTCCAATGGGCTAGGCTAAAAATAAAGGTAGAGCCGTGCATGCTCAATTCCACATCACCAAGCAGATACTAAGCTGTTTCTATGAGCTCCTGAGAAACCAGAATTACAAAGATGACGGCCAAATTTCCCCAACAGGGCAGCTTCACAGTATGATAATTAACTTCTCTCTATTTTAATCCTCACACAAAAGAAGTAACTTGGCATAACCTGACTTTACCCAATCTGTAACATTTCCAGTGTTCTGGATCCCTATCCCTGATTTATAAAAAGATAATTCAGGACCAATACATTCTTTCTTTTTCATTTTCTTTTTTTTAAAAGTTATTTTTAGCTTTCATTCATCCAAAAACCCAAACAAACTGCTTCTGGATCATCAAAAACACTTCTACTTTATATACTAAAATATTAAATAACTAAAAATAAAGTTAATTATCATTAAGATTATTGTCCTTTAATAAAACAAAACGCAAAGAAGCTTGACCAAGATATTACTAAGGATTAATCAGAATTTGTTGAAATGTCATTTAAATGATTAAATCTTCATTTGTTGATTTTTCTTTAAAGAGTCTCTTTTATTCACCAAACACACACAGTCCTAGGCATATTCATTGAGATTCAAAAGCTCATAGCATAATGAAAACAGAAGATATTTTTACACACAAACAATATGTACTTGTAGTAAATTCAACCATAAATGTACAAGTAAGAGCCATAGAAACACAGCAAAAAAGTAAGATCTACAGAGATTCTGGGAAGATTTTGTTTATGTGATTAGTATGTGATTGCTAAGAAGTTCTACATTGAGAACATCAGAATCACAAGTGAGTCTAGTCTAGACACGGAGTTGGAAATGGAGAAGACAGATGGGGAAAAGTACTAGCAGTAGGTTAAGGACATTGGACTCCATCATCACTCCTTCACTCTCTTGCTTTACTACACCCCATTGGTCTCCAAGTACAATGAGAATAAAATCAAATTCCCAAAAAGTCTGGGAAAAAGAGTTTAAATGTCAGAAAGATTGAGAGGGCTTTGGCATAGAAACCAATTAGAAAGAATTGAAGAAATCGGTTCAGGAAGTTATACTCAAAAGTTGCCCAGGGATAAAGTAGGGTAGAGGCTAAAGATTGTTTGGAGGTCATTGGTGATTTTAATAATAACAAATAGAGGGGGTGCTATTCATCCTAGTCACTCCAGTGAAAACCCCTTTTTCATTATGATTTCTTGTTGATAAATTTATCTTTTTCTTTATAATACCTTTCTGTAACGTTTAAAATTCCAGGAGATTATCTGCAAGGGGAGCTGAAAAATAATGCAAAATAATGTATTCCATAGCACTTAGGTTAGTTTATTCTTAATGAAAACTTGAAATAATTACCAAGACCAACTTGTATTTTGTATATAAGAAAGGACAGTGTTTCTCTGGAACAGTGTAACTGGGGGAATACAATTCTGAAGACATCATTCTTGCTTTAATAAGGAAAGCTGCTAGGGCACCAAATATGCCACGTGAAGGATAGTTCTTTGGTGTCCATAGGAATCAGTGGTTCCAACTTTTGCTGTGTCATAAACTAAGAATTTTAATTGGCAACTGTCACAACTGTAAAAAAGCACATTTATTATCATTTTATTCTTCCTTTCCAAAGGTTTCAACACCATGGATGATAATTTATATAACAAATCACTAGTCAATCTCATCTTCTATGAACAGGGGTTATGCTTTGTCTTTTCTCGACAGAAAGGAAAGCCAATTTTGGTATGGCATTCCTTCCAAGTGTCTGCATGTCCCTCCTACATAATGGAATTATTAAGGTGGCTGCACGCGTGTAAAAACACAGAACTCATAGTAATCTCTTCCTAATTATGGGCCATCTTCTGACCTCATTACAAATTTCTGAGGAGAAAGGACAGGAAGAAAGCAGTAATACAGAAACCAAAACAAAATGATCTATAGTCTATTTATATGCAGGATATGCTCATATTTTATTACATTTTAAATCACCACATGGTTTGCTTCATGGTTCTGATATTTTAGAATCTTACCAATAAATGAATCAGACCTAAAGATGTGGATCTCATAGAAATAGTATAATAATGATTAAAAGAGGGCAGGGTGGGCTACTAAAGTGGTCTGTCCAATGATACAGCATTCTCATGAGACAAAGGCAATAAGTTCCAAAGACCTATTTATTATATAGCAAGGGGACTAAAGGTATTCACCACTTCTGCATGGCTACCAAATATTTATAAATTTATAACCTAGAAAAAATAAAGAATTATGAAAAGTACTTTTGCCAAAGGCATATAATAGGCATAATAGGTGGTAGTACTCGGTTTCAATGAGATCAGTTTTTGATCCTGAGGTCTCTCAGTCATTTTAAAAGAGAAAGAAAGTTGGGTTGATGGGAGGGCTCAGTGGGTAAAGTTACTTGCTGCCTAGCCTAACAGCCTGAGTTCAAAACTTCCCACCAATATGGTGGATGGAGAGAACCAACTTCCACAAACTGTCCTCCAACCTCACCCACATCCCATGTGAAAATGTGAAACTTATCCTATGATGGCACATGTGTTATTTTAGGCTCTAGAAACAAGGCATCCTTTATCTGCCTCAGCTTGCTCTCATAGAGCTAGGTACCCATAGAAAAAGTGCCACAAAGGTTATGATAATTGCTTTCTGGGGTGGTTCTCACTGGCTCATGAGAATCACTGGACATGTCTCATCCTGAGCCTGTTCAGCAGCTTTACTTGTGCAGTTTGTAACCGGCTACAATGAGAATATTTAAACTTAAAGTTGCAAACTGAACTGAACTTTTTCTTTCTCTCAACTCGCTACACTTCACCAGAACACCCCCAGCCAGAGGACTTTAAAACTCCTCTTCAGAGTATAAACCTTAAACCTTTGCTTTCACACATCTTTCAGAACTGAGTTTTCACCACTTGGTATTTGAAAGATCCTGGGCCACGTCCTCATGTTTCAAAGACTCCTCACTTCTAAATTATGAGACCCACCAACTTTCTTTTTTCCCTATGATAGTCAACGGGTTCTCTTTGCTTCTCTGTAAGACTAAAATTTGAATTAACTGTGCTACGAATGACTGCACGTCAAGCTGTTTGAATGCTTGTTTGTAGGGTTCTTTCTTTCTCACAACAGAGCCCCACTGAACTTCTCGAAAATAAGCAACTGCGAGACAGATCTACAGCACATCGTTTAGAAATTCCAGTAAGCCCGAGTACTGGAGAGCTTGCAGTTTTCTGAGCACGGTTCGTGTTTAATTTTAAGCATTTCCTAGCGGAGAATCTAACGGGAGACGAAATAAGGTGCTGTTGTGAACAATGATAAAAACTGTCAATGAATTTCCTCAGATCAGAATTATTTGCAAGTATTTATTCTATGGATCACTGATTCCTTAAAAAGAAAAGCATTTTTTTTTTGGGAAGAGAGCATGAAAATATTTCAACTTTCTAATACTAAGACCTGATAGAATATTTACTTCAGGGGATGAGTTCAGTAGACACACATAGAGGCTCAAATTCTTAAATAACAACTTCCATGTGAAGTTTCCACTATCCCTTCTTCGTATGATATACAAACTCTGTTAAAAGCTGCAGTCCAGGAACTTCCAAGATTGTATATTATACCTCATCCATGTAACTTTATACTAAAGTAACTCATAAATGGGTAAAGGAGGTAATAACTGAGTTATGGAAGACATTAGGTCTGATATCTTCTTGACCAAACTTTCAGGAAGCTTTGTTTGAGAATAGCATTAGCCAGTTTAATGGAAGGTGCAGAGGTACAGACATGACAGTTTAAATTCATGTCCTCCAGAAAGGTTGAAATGAAGGAAGTAAGCGATGACCATGCTGGCAACTCAATTACTAGGGACCTGCTAAAACCATAGCCCCAGATCAACTGGGAGGAAAATGAAGACTTATTCTCAGGTCTGCTGTCTGCCTGGATCATAAGGAGGCTCCTAATGTCAAAGAAATGTGTGGTCTGGCCTCACGCAGAATAAGTACCTGTAAGTGACATGTGGGAAAGATGGTACCAGAAGAAGAGACTAGAGGAAGGAGCTTTTGTTGCTGAGACAGGAGCGGTTGCTACACAACTAGCAATGAGATCAGTTCCTGTCTCTGGCGCTTAGCTGGCTTTGGTAACCTGTTCCCCATGCTGGGTTAATTTGACCAGCTTGATACGTGGGGAGAAGCTTGATCCTGCCACAACTTGATACACTATGATTTGTGCTAATCCATGGAAAGCCTGACCCTTTCTGACTGGAGATGAAGGAGGAGTGGATGGGGAGGAGGGGTAGATGGAGACTTGAAAGAGAGGAGGGAGGAAAAACTGCAGTTGGTATGTAACATAAATGAAAAAGAGTTATTTGAATAAAATAGATAAAAATTTAAAATAACAAAGGTACATTTTTAACTTTGTTCTTTCAACTTCTTGGTAGGCTACAGGAGCTCAGAAATCACAAGGAATCAAAACAGAAGGACGTGAACTAATTTCTAACAGAAACTGTATAAATTCTGTTTGACTGTAAATGCAAACTTCCAAAATGGGTTTCACTGAAGAGTATAAAGAAAACACATTATTCTTTGCTCCCCTCTGAAGAAAACAATGAAAGTTGCTTGGTCTAGGTGAAATTGAATCTGATACTTATAGTAGCTAATTCATACTAAAGTTGAGTTAGTTCAGCAGAGTTAAAAATGGTCAAATTTTGTATTCCAGATGAGAACAAATAAAAATTTAGTATTATTTGATACAGAATAATCCAAAAGTAAAATAATAACCAGACCAATGAATTTCAAGCAAACCTAGAGAAGAGGTTAAAAAAAAAACAATTTAAGCTAATTTTATACAAATGAATCCTGGATAAGAAGTAAATTTTGCATAAGTCATTGCAACACATATTTTAAATATGCCCCATTATTAACACCACAATAACAACCGGCTGTAAGTTGGATAGGTCCTATGGAAAATAGGTAAAAAACCATTGTAGAATACTGTGGAACAATTATTTTGTACACTGTGACTATGTATTATTCTCATTGGTTAATAAAGAGCTTACTGGCCAATAGGTACACAGGAAAAGTTTCGGTGGAATGTGAGAACAAAAAGAGAGTGTGAGGAAGAAGAAGCGTGGAGTCATGGGGGTGACAGTCAGATGCAGAGAGAAGCAAAATGAATACGTCATGCATAGATAAGAAATATGGGTTTAATTAAGTTGTAAGAGCTAAGCTTACAACTTAACAAGTCTGAGCTATTGACCGAACACTTATAATTAAGTCTCTGTGTGATTATTTGGGAGCTGGTAGTCCTGATAAAAAAAACCTCCCCCTACAGTAGAGACTTTAATGTACATAGTGCATCTACAATAGCTCAGCCAAGTAAATTAAGATGACAATTATTGAGTGTAACGCTGGACTTCAGTGTTGTCTCACACTATCGGTGTTACTGTCTTAAAGCTGTGTCATGGAACCTTATCAAAACTAACCGTGTGTGAACACAAAAGAAATCTTGGTTAAGCATCTCAGAATTCTGCTGGTTGAAATATAGTAAGGCCAAGCATCAACTGAAAACATATAAACAGAAAATCTCACAATTTTGAGAATTAGAACAGTTTCTGAGTCTGGAGAGATGGCTCTGAGGGGAAGAACTCTGGCTGCTCTTGCAGAGGACCTGGGCTGGGTTCCCAGCAGCCACATGGAGGCTCACAGCCTTCTGTAACTTCAGTTCCAGGGAATCTGTTGCCTTCTTCTGGTCTTTGAAGGCAGCACACACATGTGATGCAAATACACATTTATGTAGGCAAACACTCAAGCACATGAAATCAAAAAAGCAAATCTTAAAAATAATGTCTTCAAATCACTTTTGGAACCAAGTATAATCTTGGTGTCTTTGGAATCAAGTCCCCTCATCTGTATGGTGAGTATAATTAAGCCTATCCTCCTGGGACGATGAAATGTAGGAGTGTATTTGAATGCAGCTTTGAAACCCACCAAACTTTCTCAGGATACTATGGCTGTGCTCATGGCTTCACAGGCGGTATCATTCTAAATACTCTCTGCAGTTATTTAGTAACTTTGTATCCAGGGCAGGGACAGCCTTTCCTTTTATGTGGTAGGGATCTGATACTACTTTTGCGTGCCACCAGCAAAAACGTATGCTCTCAGGAAATACATCCTTCCTTACCTTGCAACAGGAGTTTTACATGTTTCTATATTACAGCAGATTAGTTGCTCCCAGAGATACATCTCATTCCCGTATGTGACATTCTTTTTAATAGGAACTTCCTTAGTATCTGCAATATTGCTTATTTGCAATTTAAAAACACTGTGGCATGCTTTTAAAAGAATACAGTAATTTTAGCAAATTTTTCTCTATATCCCTAGAGCTCAGTGGTAGCAGGGATGTTCAGTGAGACTTTGTATTTACTTTTAATGTGAGAATAGACTAGAAGGAAGAGCTTAGTCTTAGTAAATTTCTTTTAGACAAATTTTTGTCCAGCCTTTTAACCCGTCATTCAATGCCCTTCTTAGGATTACAACTATAAAATAAAAATTATTTTCTTCTAGTGTTTCATAAAATTGGTGATGACAGTTTGAACCAAGTCAGGAACTAAGGAAGAGCGAGCCACAGATGAATTTCAGAGAAAATGGTTCTTTGATCATATAAAGTCTGGGCTCCTCTTGTCAAAATCAAAACCTCCACAGCATACAACCCAGACTTAGTTATAAAAGGTGGAGGAGAGGGCACCACTGCTTTTATTTCAACAAGAATGATAAAGATTGAAGGGTCCTTGGCTTGTCAAACACAGCTGCCTGGACTCTAAGGAAGAACAAAATGACGCTTGAATTATCAGTGCTGTGAGCAGTGGCTGACTCTTCAGGCAGAGCATTGACAGGACCACTTTCCAAACCTGTAGTTTATTATTGCAATCATTTAAGAAAAGTTTTAAGAAGATGCAGCCAACTTACTCACTGTTATTTTCTAGACTTGCTTATGAAGGTAAGGTTAGTCTCTTCTGAAGTCATTTGTCTATTAAGGCAGTACTCAGAAACCTTGTTTACAAGGCTAACTAGAAAACAAAGTCATGCATTATATGTTTTATAAAGTTTTAATAATACTTCAAAAATCAAAGTATTAGAAGATAAAACCATAGTTATATAACGTTGTAAGATATGAAATATCAATTTAAATATAAAATGCTGCCACACAAACTTGAACTGTTTTAATGTAAATATTCTAGTCTTCACTTGAACAAAATAATCCCCAATGCTTTTATTCTATTAATTCACAATTTGTGTGCTAGTACACTAATACATTATTTGCAAAAGAAAAGCAACAAATGAACATGCTTAACTGCAGGCAGAGACTTCTGGGTAAACTAGAAAGTTAGGTATTTGTAAAAGAAGTATATTAGAAACTTCTTAATTAATTGAAATGTTTTTGTTACTATTGCTTAAAATTATTTCCAAACATATGAAATATTGATAAAAATGTAGGTAGCCTCCTATTCTTATTTTGAAAAGATTATAATAACTATAGCAATGTGACTATGTATATATATTATATATATTAAATAAAAGCTTTAGAATACTAAAATGGGTTATTGAGAGAGTTTCTGAAATTTTCTTTTTTTGACGATTTGTTATATAAAAGAACTGGCCATCTGGCTTGGAAATGGTAGGCACAGAAGATTGTGTGACGAAGCTTCTGGGTTTTTCTTTTCTCCTAATTTTATGAACGAATTTGAGAGAACTAAAATGTCAGAGACAGTCACCACTGCACAGAGAAAGAGAAAAATTTGAGAAGGTTTCTAGGAAATCACTCCCACTGCGGAGTGGCTGTGTATAGAAATGTTTCATTTGTATTTTAATAAATAAAGCTTGCCTGAAGATCAGAGAGTAAAACAATCACACTGGTAAGCCTTTCAGACCAGGCAGTGGTGACACACGTCTCTAATATCAGTAGCCACACTAGTTTGCCTTAGAAACTGGGTGGTAGTGGTGCACACCTTTTATCCCAGCACTAGGGAGGAATATAAGACTGGAGGAGACAAGTTGCAGTCAGTCTCATGTTGAGGATTCCTGAAAACAGGATCACCATTTTCTTAACCTGAGGTAGTAGAGGTAAAGAGCCAGTGGCTGACTGCTTTGCTTTTCTGATCTTCAGGTTGAACCCCCCCAAATTTTTCTCTTGGTTTTTTTTATTAATTGTGCTACAGCAGTGGCATAGTTGGTGATGTACAGATTTGTTGATAGGTACTCGGAACTTTCTCTTTTGTGCAGAGCTCAGTGGTTTGTCTGTCTCCTGACACTAAGACCAGAAGACTCAGCTCCCCGCTACAGGAATTCACTGGCCTAACTGGAAGAAGAGATGCACGTGTAAATAAAATACAAACATAGTAAAACATAGAAGCTCATGAAAGGTTCAAAGACTGGGGCTAGTGAAGAAAGTACTCAGGGAAAGGGAGAAAAAAGTTCTGGCAAGTGACTTAGAATCCGACATGATGGGCAATACCTCGGAGTGAGAAATGGAGGGTCCCCTCCAGGCCAGAGGCACACTGCCTTGAGATATATTGGACAGGCAGGCAAGGTACTGAAGTGAAACAATGTAAGCATAAGTCGGAATTTATTCTAAAATTAAGTTAGTGGTAATATGGAAAGGTGATCCACGGGGGCAAGGCACAGTCAGGGAGGTGAACGTGAAAGGTATTGAAAGAGTGCCGGGTGCCAGGGTATGGTGATGTTCACCTTTGACCCCAGCACTTGGGAGGCAAAGGCAGGTGAATATCTGGGAGTTTGAGGCCAGACTAGTCTACTGTGAGAGTACCAAGACATCCAAGGCTGTCACACAGAGAAATCCTGTCTTGAAAAAAGGTTTTAAATTCAGTAATGAGTGCTCTGAAGAGCAGAGTAGGTTCAAGAGGGCACAGAGGTTGACTGGTTGACTTGAATTTAGGAACGTGGAAAGGAAGGAACCTCGGAGTCTCTCTGATGAGATGCAAGTCATTTTAACGCTTAAAGGGGTCAGCAGAGTATAATTATAAATTTATAGACTACGCATGGGGATCTTCAGTAAGTCCATATTTTGATCTCCAGTGGTTTCAGCTAACTCCTAGTGAAGTTTGTGATAGATACGTAGAAGATGGAGTACTTTCCTCAAATGTAGGTTGTATCCCATTGGTGCTACCTGTGAAACTACTGTACTGTCACAGCACTGAGTGACACTGTTGGTACGTGGGGGACTCAGTTTCTCTTGGATATTCTTGCCTTTTATACTAAACCCTGGGACATTTTGAGGTTGGGATGAACATTGTTATCTCTTGGTAGTCTTTCCTTTCAAGCTAAAAAAGGGAGTCAAGTTTAATATCAAGACGTTTAGCTGAAACTTAATATATGAATGAAATAAACAGAAGTACTGTATTTATTTGATAGGCACTTTCTTACTATGTCTTTTTCTCAGTAGTATCAGTTTTCCATCAATAACAGTGCCAGAAATTTTATTTTTTATTTCCATATCAGAAATGTAAGGAGAAATTAAGAAGAACCAATGAACGACTCAGACATGCAAACTATAATGCAGTTTGTATCAGCCCTTGGGGCATCTTCATCAGAAGTATACAGTTAAAAATTGGCATGGTGATTTGTGCCTGTAATCCCAGCATTTGGAAGGCTGAGACAGTGGGACTGCTGTGAGTCTACTCCAGCTCACGTAGAATACTTCATATTTACCACTGAGGAAGGGAGTGGGGAGTAAAATCACGATAGATCTCAAGAGAGCTTTCTCTCATTTTATTGATGGGTTTTAGAGAGTCCCATTATCTGAAATTACCTGCAACGATCTGAATCTACTATTTTATCCTCTGGAAAGAGAAAAGAAAAACGACATTTGTTTATGTCCTTTTTTTTTTTTTTTTGAAATTTTACTGTTTGATTTTTTAAGTACTGTTGACTAAAAGAGAAAAAAAAGAAAGAGAATTGAATGAAGAAGATGGCTACAGACCGTAGACACGGAGGCATCCAGAAGCATCTCTTCAAGTGTAGGAGGTGGGTCAGGATGGTGCCATTTCGACTTGAAAATGAAGAGATGAATTTCGGAGCCTATGGGACAAGCCTCCAATGGTTCCCTTTATTAAATATCATTAAGCAGTCCAAGAAGACAAGGTTTCCCGGGGTGGTGGGAACGTGAGCCAGACGGTGGCAGGGGAAAAAATTGACATCAGGGAGATGGTGACACAAGTGTGAATTAATTCCCCTCGTTCAAAGCTGTCTGACAAAGAGAAGACTAGCTGGGACTGGAGCTGAAGGGATCACGTGCAGCTTCTCTGCTTGTCTGAGTGGTTTAAACACGGCGGGGGTGGAGGGGATCGCATGTTAATAATTCACTTACACAATGGTATCTCTTAGTGAGGAAGAGGTTGATGTTTGGAGGGGGTTGAAGCAAGGTTATTGGAGGATTCAGAACGCAGAGGGAGCAAGCTAGACCTTAGGCTCCAGGACAAGGAAAGTAGCTTAGCAAGTTAACTGACAGGGGTTGGAAGTAGGGAGGCAGATGGATGCCTGCAGGCCTCTCAGGTTCCTAAATTCAGAGTACGGTAGAATACTGCTGAGGGTGAAGGAGATCCGAGAAAAAAAAAGAAGCTACTTTCTAAACCAACTCAATTTTTAATGAGTTCACAAGCCGCTGGCCAGCTGCTAAGGGTAGTGCCGTTCAAGGGTAAGAAGAACCCTGATGAGAAGGCTGAGGGAGGAATTACATTAGCTATGGAGCCTTGATCACAGTAATTTATACAAATGACCCATGCAGCCATGAGCTTGGGCATGCAGCATGCTGGCCAAAGCACAGGTCCATGCCTGAAGGCTTCTGGAAAATGCCTTTCTCAATGTTCCTGGCCATGGTACCTCGTTTTCTTCCAAATGCCTGAAATGCTCCTCATACTGCTTGCTAAAAGGATCTGCTCTCCTGTTGTCCTTTCCATTTTTTTTAAGTCAGTTTTTCTTCTTTCTGTTGTAGTTTAATTTTGGCATCAACGGCTCCCATTTTACAACCAAACCTCCAAGGCTCCCTCCAGCTACCTTTAATCTTCCTTTTGAAAACTCCTCAAAGATTTGTGCTATATATAGCGTTCATTTTCACCACCACATCTTTTCTTTCCTCTGATTATTTTAAATGACACGCTTCAAAATATGCATAAAATTTTATTTAGGGTTTTGAATAGGTACCCATGTGCCTATAATTCAAAGGCATTAAGTGTTGCTCAGGGACAGAATGGTTGCCTAGCAAGTACAAGACCTTGCACAGGTTCCCTCCCCAGAACTGAAAATGAAACAGAACAGAACGAAAGCCCACTTCCCCAGCGCCTCATCTCTTATTACACTCTACCCCAAACTTGCCCTCCCTATAAGCAACCACTGTGGCCTCTGGATTTTTAGAGACACTTTGGTATATAACCTTGTTTATCAATAAAGTCTGACCTTTTTGTTCATGTGAAATGTACATGAAATATCATTTTATTTTAATACATGGAATGCTGTCTTAATAATTTTAACAGCTGGAAAGCTTTCCACTGAATGGATATTCACAGTTTATTTTGCTTCTTAAATTTATACACGCTAATAATTTTTCAATTGTTCGCTTAACTTTGAACATATATTCATTTACCTAAATATAACTGTACACCAAAGAAAAATTCCAGGAATTAGAACAACTAAGTTTACAACTTTTGTTCAATGTTATGAATCAATATTTAATCATCATTATCATTTTGACTGAAATGACTCATATGAACGTGGCTGGAAGTTCTATAAGTGGAAGGGGTGGAAGAGGGGTGGAAATAATGTAAGAAGAATACTCATATATGAAGGTCTAAAGATTTAAATATAATAAAGAGTGCCAGAGTGTGAGAATTTCTTTCAAAGCTACTCTCCATGTGTATCCTAGAGAATATCTAGCTCTCTGTGGGTTAGGCTTGATCCAGCCTCAGCTGAGATATAGTTTAGATCTTGGATGCCCTCCCCCCAAGGCCTGGTCTCTGTGTGGAGGGCTCTTGGGAGGTGGCCCAGCCTTGAGGAGGTGGGAAGAGTGGATGGCTTTCCCTCTTTGTTCCCACCCTCAGTGGTGCACTGGGACACCACAGGCCCAACTCAGCAGAGCCCAGCTATCATAGACGGAACCCTCTGCAATTTCATTTTCTCAGATATTTTGATCCAGTCATAGAAAACTGACTAACCCGAAGGTCATTTAAATTCTGAAGTAATTCTTTGACCTCACATCACTGACGGCTTCAGCAGCCTGGACATAATTAGGCCTTCTTCATTCTTACAGCACATTTTCTTTATCTGATGTCTCTGATCACACACATTTCTACAAGTTCCTGACTGCTTTGATTACTACTGCTTAACTCTCTTTTCTTGCTCCTACCATTTTCAATATTCATGGTTTGGACTCTTCCACATTGTTTAATTCTATAACCATTTTGACTTCTGATTTTTTCCCCCATAAAACTCAATGGTTTTGAACGCCATTTATAAATGGATGACTTACATTTTCATCTCCAACTCTCCTCTGCTGTGCTCTAGACCAACGGCCCCCATGAAGCCTCTGCACAGATGTCAAATAAGCTGCAAAGAACCCACTTATTCTTGCCAGTCATTTTCCCATGCTGCTCAGTGGCAACTGCCGTCTTCCAGATGCTCCACCCACAAATCCAGGAATGAACTGATTCCTTTCCTTCTGTCACCAACTGCAACTGTCCATCAAGTCTTGCCTCTTTACCTCCAAATACCTGAAAATCCCACCACATCTCACCACTTTCTGTTGTCATCATCTGGTATGATAAACAACTCCCCTGCTTTCTGACAACCTCCTGGCAGGTTCTATTTTCCAACAGATGAGCTTTGTGCCATGCATGGCAAGGATATCTTGGTAAAACATTTCCTGCTGTAAGAAAGGTTATTTCTTCCCACATACCCAGAAACAAATAGAAATTTCACAATATGTGTTAACTGGTCACAAATAACAGCTGAGAGAAGAAAGGATCATGAAGGAACTGGGGAGGATGCCGATTTATACAGTCTCAGCTTTCAGATACTCAGGTGTACTCGTTGATGTCATTTTGGCCTACTTATGTGCCTTTTTCAGCTCTGAAACATTTCTTGTTACGATTTCAAGTGGATGGATCATTTCTGTTGCAGCCCAGGGACTAAGGTTCTATGTGGGTCTGCGTTGGATGACTATAGATACCTCCTTAGGGAACACGAGATCTGGTAGCAGCCATTGCATCCCATTTTCTTTGCTTAAAAAGCATCCCTCTAACTTATGAAATTAATGCTGAATAAGAGAATTCTGCCGTCCATTGAAAACCAGTATGTTCATGGACTGGAGAGATGGCTCAGGAGCTAAGAGCACTGGCTGCTCTTCCAAAAGACTTAAGGTTCAGTTTCCAACACCTATACGGCAGCTCACAACCATCCATCAGTCCAGTACCTGAGTATCCGATGCTCTCTTCTGCTTCTGTGGGTACTGAATGTACATTATGAACTTGTGCACATAAAATAAACAGAGAAAAACCCTATCCACCTCGTTTTACATTGCCCATTTGGCAGTAATACACTGGAAAGTGTCCTTCAAGTGTCCTTGAAACTTTTTCAGTAACAGCTAATCGTTTTGAAGAGGACCACCTTTACTAGAAGATAGCTGTGGACATCTTTTTACTTCTAATGAAGACATCATGATTTTGGAAGCCTATGAAAAACTATATGTTCCAAACTTCAAGTGAAAACAAACATTTCCTTGCAGGGATGCATGCTATAGCCAGCAGTCCTGTGATAGTATTTATAAGAACAATACATTTAAGAACCTTTAGAAAAGCACATAAGTGTTCTTATTTATTTTAAAGAATCGAAAGAACCTTTCCAATGTGCTGCATGGAGGCTGCCCAAGGAGGCAAGGGGCAAACACTGTATTGTTCTTTGTATCTTCACCCTAATAAGCAAAGCCCTTGGTTTACTGTTTTAGTGAAGCATTTTTTTTTTTTTTTTTTTTAGAACACAACCATTATCACAGCAATAAGCCCCGGTGGGTGAAGCTTGAACAAATAACTAAGGAGTGCATGGGAAATTTTCCTAAATTTTTTTTTGTTAAAAATGAGGAAGTTATTTGGTACATCCGGAGACTCCTGCCTAATACCAGGCAGGTACAACATTTATCCTGAAGCATCTCAGTTCTTTGAAGAACACCTTACGCAAGGATAAGTAGGACCACCTTTGAGTGAACTCAGTGAAGAGCATTTTCCTTACAGAACTGACCTTGAACAGATTTGAATGCGGTGGACAGGGGCAAGAACTACTTTGCTTTACGAGAAGACTGGAAGTGATGGTATTAGGATTTGCTCTTAAGTTTACAGAGAGAGAGGTGGGGGGAGGAGGAATTGAAAGCCTTGGAAAAGGGTTCTTTCCTGCATCTCCTTCGGCTGTGTGGGATTGTCATTCCTATAGTGGAAGACAGCCAAATTCAGTCTGTCTCCCTATAAACAGACAAACAGGGCAAATAACATGTAAATATTACGGCAATGTTGTCATCATATCTAAATTTGCAGATGTATATGTAAATAAAATAGAAACAAAATTCAATTGAAATAACAGTAATAATAATAATAAAATAATATTTTTGTCTAGAAATTAGTACTATTTGTAATGCACCTAAGTGACAATTACTTTGATACTCCAGAAAAACTCGGGAGAGGGCTGGGAAGGCTACCTGCTTAGGTCATCTAAAATGATCATATGTCATCTTATATTACAATCACTGAGGTGCTTAGGAACTACTTAGCTATAGAAAAAAAAAAAAACAAAACCGAAGTCTCTGTCTGTTTTCTTCAAGTGCGTGGTAGTGTATGTTGGTCGTGTTCTTACCCAGTGAGCAAACCAAACTGGGTACTGAAGGCAGCCCAAATGCCAGCCTCTGTGCGTTTGCATGCTATGCATCCCTCCATTTAACTTCTGGCATGCAGATGCGGCACTTTCATCCCTTTTAGCGTGCAAGCACTTGAAGAATAAGTATGGCCCCTCACTCCGTGCTCCCTCTTTTTCTTTGCTTATTGGTCCCTGTAAACAAGATGGGGCTAACAAACCTTTCTTGGGCAAACCCCCACAGCAGCTGGAGACTGTGGAGGCGAGGTGAGGGTGTGCTTGGCGCTTTCCTTCATCGATCCCGACCCACGGAAAGTCAAGTTGGAAAACTACCCATGGTTTCTCGTCTACACCCTTCCGAACTCCTACACAGATCTTCCGTTTTCTGTTTGATCATCTCCAGATAAGACCAAGTGATGGATTTGATGACACTCCTGACCTCCAGAAGGATTTCGGTACACCCTATCCTCTATCCTTGGCATGCTCACTCGGTGCCTGCACCCTAAGGGGTGTTGGTATCACTATCTGGAACCCACTCCTCTCCCCAAGGTCTGGGACCAGATCCCTCCACGCACTGGAGACCACCTGCTTCACCCATGACCGTGACGCTGCCTGCTCCTCAAAGTTAACCATAGGGAAGCAGAGGCTGAGGGCAAATGGCAAAGGGCTAGCTTCAGTTCCGCGCTGTTCCATCAAAGTAGCAGGGGGAAAGAATTGTCATCATCACCATCACCCGGTCCCCCAGCCCCTGCCCTAAGGCTTGTCAGGCTGGGGCCGCGCCACCTTCCCCACCCGTGCGCCTCCCGCATCTCGCAGCGCGCTCACTGGTGCTCGGGGCTACTCTCCGTACTCACCCTAGCGAAGCTCAGGGGCTCAGGTCCACAGCCCACCGCGATCGTGCGCGGGCGACAGCGGCGCGTCCCAGCTGCTCCTGGGCGGGCGAGCTGAATGCGCGCTGCAGCTTGGGGCGCAGCTCCAGGGCGGGTTCCAGACGCCAGCTAGCCCGAGGGCCGACGCCTGGGGGGCTCCCCTCAACACCCCGCTCTTCCAGCTTCTTCCACTTTTCCACCTGCCAGTTTCTTCTTTCTTCCCCTCCCTCCCCTTGGACTGACGCCTGGGGAAGAGAGGGGAGGGAAAAGTCCCGTCCCTTTAACTCCACTGATACCTTGAAGATTATCTGTTCCTGGAATCTGGAAATGACGCGAACCACCCTTCTGTGAACAGTTTAAAAGAAGACGATCTTGTTTCCCTTTAACTTTTTATCGTTGGACAGACTCCTTAAAACCACTGTGAAAGGCTAGAAATAAACCGAGGGTCAGATGAGGGGTAGATGTGGGCGTTTTAGGTTTTGGAGAGTGCCTTTGTAGTCCTAATAGTTACTGACTGGCCCCAGAGGAGATCTATTTACCCACAATTTCACAAAGTAGGCATTTCCTGAAAAAGAATCAGAGTTGGGGGCAAAGGAAGGAGGAAGGGAAGTAAGTACTGAATTCAAGGTTTATTCAGGTTCTTTCCACTCACGTGATTTAAGCTAGAGATATCTTGGAATAGAGCTTTTGCTCAGATGTGACCTTGAGAGAATATTTGACCTTTGCTGTTGCTGTTCTGTTTTGTTTTTCATTTCAGACGTTCCTTTCAGATCCCTGTAAACAGGGTTTCATCAGCCTACAAGGATTTACCAAAATCTGTTTTGACTGACCTTGGAATGTGACTGGTTCCTGGAAGGCAGGCATTTTGTAAGATTTAAGCAGGTCCCTATGGATAGCAGATGAGAGACAGACTTTTTTAGGCAGAGGTACACCCACTGTCCATTTGGTGGACCCAACCAGGACAGACCTGCAGCCTCGGAGTGACTGTAGATTTATCTTTCTGGGAAAATCCTGTCACATCGATTTCCTTTCTGCTCTCTCATGTGCCAGCACTTCCTATGATCCAAAGGGAATTTTTAGACCAAGCCTGTGTCTTCCAGCCCATCTTCCTTCTGTTGGCGACACCATTCTTGTTCTCTTGCATCTTATATTTAACTGAGCTGCCATCTACCGACCTACTGCTGGGTCTCTATTACTCAGTGAATGTTAGCTGAGCTGTGGTCACCTCAGATCAACCTTAGCATCTATTTCATATTGTTATCCCCTCATGTATTTCTTAACTCGATTCCCTGTGCTGTGAATAGTCCCTGTGTCTTACAAATATGTGTCAATGTTACTACGTGGAGACTTATTTAGGAAACACAATGGAAAGGACTCCAGAGGAAGTCAAGATTTACAACCCTCAGAGTAGAAAGCATCCTTTCCTTCACTATTGTATTGACCATCTTGATTTTACCTCCAGCATACTGGACAGCAAGCCCTGTCAGTGACAGCAATGAAGCCCAAGGCTACATGCCACCTCAACAGGCAGATTGAGAGTGTCACCAACTTCAGCAATTTCTGTAGTGACATTGCCCTCAAGAGATAGGATGATATTCTGAAAATGCAAAACGCAAAAAGGTTCTGTTCTTCAGTTTACGAATGAATAGGAACAAGCTTGAATTGTGAAGCTAAAGACCTCAGGTTTTAGAATATTTTCGGATGGTGCACTTGGACTTGTGCAATTGAAAGCAACAATTCGATAGCAAATCCAGGGGAACAGCCTATGTTAGGTGAAGGTGTAGAAAAGATCACACCTCTAAAAGCAAGGGATCTAAGTTTTCAGCTGCTCAGTTGCTGTTCCTGCAGGAAATGAATTTGATTAGGCTTGGTGATGAAGCACACCTTGAAAGCTGCAATAGGACCTTGTGCCCTAGAGGGATTCCATTGTTATTCAGGGCACAGATGCTTAAGCCAGCAGTCAGGACATCATCCTAGCCCTTAGTAAGTTTCCTCTGGGTGGCTGGAAGATAATGCAGAAGGAGCACATTAGATCTCTTCCATAGACATTGAACTACACCAGTGAGGCCCAGGTCTTGGTGAATCTCATCAGAATCAGTTTTTCAGTTCAAGAGTGATGAAAGCATTCCAAACAAGGTATTTCCTTCCTATGGGTTCTTTTTAAAATAGATTCTTTTATTAAGGTATAGTAATTGTTCTTGGCTTTGGTATATGTTTCATACATGTCTATAAAATACTTTGTTTGTACCCATATCCACTATTACCCCCTACCTTGTCCATTTTCCCCTCGTTTGAATCTCCTTTCTTTCCTAAGTTGTGTCCTTTCTGCTTTCCAGACTTTCATCTTTTTAACTCACAGAACAAATATGTGATGTCTGTCTTTCTGAGTCTCCTGTGTTTCACCTAACATGATGACCTCTCTGTCACTACTTCTGGAAGCACGTTCTATTTGAAAGTTTATGTAAGAAATCAAAGGCTAACAAGGGATCCCAGTGACAGAATGCTTGCCTACCATACCAAAGGACCTAGATTCTGCATCCTCCACTAGAAGAAAACAAGGACTCAATTCCCACAAGTACAACTTGCCAGAGTATGCATGCCTACAAACCAAGCATTCTGGAGTTGAAGGTAAGTGGTAGATGTGTTTGAGCCTAGCCTAATTGACATAGTAAGACTGTGTGTCAAAAACAAACAAACAAACAAACAAACAAAAATATCTTACTCATACAGAAAGCATCTTTACTCATTTATTTTTAATCTTTAACATGCATAGTGAGGCACATATATCTCATTGAGCAATACACTATTTCTTGATCTTTTGCCACAGGGAAATTTTCACCAAGGTCAAATCGCACTATTTCAGTAATATTGATCTCAATTTAAAGCTAAATTGAAGCGCCGTCATTCCTTTCAATTAAGCTGACTTCATCCGTGAGATAATTGTATAATCCAGGCACAATTAGAACAGACAGTGCAGGCATAAGTGACAGAACATATTCAGAAATGGGAAATCTTTTCCTGAGTTATTTGCCTAAGAGTAGAAGATTTACCAAACTTCTGTGCCTCCTAAGTAAGGCAAACAGACTAATTTCACGATATCACGAGGTCAATTTATGGAAGATTACTTTAAATACCATTTTCTGTTTTGAGAAAAAAAAAAGCAGAACGAAATAAAAATCTCATCATGAAAATAAAAGCAATCAATATGCATCCCTTCCCCAAGTTTATGAGAAAACCAATTTGTATAGTGGTTTCATGTCATTAAATCTTTGGATGTTTAATTCCTTCATTTTTGTGGAAGTAAATAAAAGTCAAAAGTGTGAGACCGCTGAACAGTCAACGATTGTTGACATAAATCAACAATTCTATAGTAAAAAAGAGAAGACTAGATTGGAAATAATCTTTATAGCAACATGTTTATTTTCTCTGAGATTAAAAAAAATGCTTTGAGTCTACTTTCCAGTGTCTTATATGTAAAGAACTGACTGAAACTTCAGGTAGGTGAGCTGGGCTTGTGTTTGCTGTAAACCATTATATTTTCCATGACAGATAAACTCAGGTCGTTTACTAGAGGTGAACAATGTGATGTAAAGGAGAAACGGGTAAAGAGGATGCTTCCATATCTGTCCCTATGGTCAAGGAAGCCACAGGTAGTGCAACGCTGACAGTGCGCAGACCAGTAGTGAACAACATGATCACAGACATCAGCACAATTTCTTCTCTGTTGCACAGCTCCAGCACGACATTCTTTTAAAAACATTTTTTCTTTTCTTTCTTTCTTTTTTTTTTTTTTTTTTTTTAAATTTCATCTACTTATTTTATAACCAGGCCACAGTCCCTGTTGTTCCTTTTGGAAACTACAGCTCCCAGATTCCTCCTGGATTACGGACACCCACGCACGCGGGCGCGCACAGGTGCAGGACGTTTCTCCCAGATACCCTTGCGCTTCTTGTTAAAAAGCGAGCTTCCACCCGAGGTCTCGCTCTCTCTTGCCCTTTACCCTTGTGTGTCTTGCACACCTGTCCCTTATCGTGTCCCCCTCCCCCCCCCATTAAAGTGCACCCACGTGGGAGCCGCGTGTCTGTGTCTTCTCCTTTCGTGCGTGTTTTGTCTGTCCTGTGTTTGTCCACACACACACCCACTTTAAAAGAATAATAGTCCCCCCGCCCAAACTCTTCCCTTCCCAGGCTCTCTCCCCCATTCCCTATCTTCTACCACCCAATCCCCTCCTCTTCGGTCTCCATCCACAAAAGGGCAAGTCTCCTATGAGTATCAATAAAACATAGCTAATCCAGTTGCAGTAAGACTAAGCACCTCCTCATGTATTAAGATTGGGTAAGTATGAGAAGCAGATCCCGAAAGCCAGTGAAAGAGTCTGACAGAGTTCCTGTTCCCTCTTTTAGGAGTCCCACAAGAGGACCAAGTCACACAACTGTAACATATATGCAGAGGGCCTAGGTCAGTCTCCTGCAGGTTTCTTGGTTGTCTGTTAAGTCTCTATGAGCCTCTTAGTTTATTATGTGAGCCTTTCCATGGTGTCCTTGACCCTCTGGCTCCTATACTACTTTCTTCTTCTCCTCTGGCATGATTCCTAAACTCCTCTTAATGTTTGGTCATGGGTCTCTACATCTACCTCCATCAGTTGCTGGATGACACCTCTCTGATAACAATTGGGCTAGGCACCAATCTGATCATAGGAGACAGCCAGTTCAGACTTCTTATCCACTATTGCTAAGTTCTGGTGCCACTGCCAGCATCCCTCCCAACAGATCACGTCACAGGTGACACTAATAAAAAAAGATTAGTGGCCTCAAAAACACTTCATTAAGTGTTAAAATCTAAAATTGATTTTATAAAGCACACTACCTTACTCTTTGTATAATTCCAAGAACTATATTGCCCATACTCAAAGTCCTTCCTGGAGATAGACAAAACTTACTTGTTATGATGATAAGTTTGATTATTGAAATTAGAAGATGTTGATTTTCTTCTTTAAATTATGAAACAGGTTAATAAATTGATGAAATTAAGAGCCAAATTCAAGTCTTTGGTCTGTCATTTCTCTTTCTTTCTTTCTTTTTTTGCTTCTCTTTGTGAAATAACCAACAATAGATTGGCATTTAATATACAGTGAGGACTAATCTAAAACATTGATCCTCCTGCCTCAGTCTCAAGCAAAATTAGATTACAGGCATGCATCACCACATATGGATAGTTATGAATATTAAATTCCATTTTAATGGAATTAAATTAAATTAAAATGGATTAAAATGGAATTTCAATCCAGGTTCCTTCAAGTCTTTTACACTTAACTTTCTTTTTTTTTAAACTTTCTTTATTTTTAATTTATGTAAGTTGGTATTTTGTCAGGGGTGTCCACTTCCCTGGAACTGGAGTTGCAGACAGTTGTGAGTTGCCATGTGGGTGCTGGAAGTTAAACCTCAGTCCCCTGAAAGAGCAACCAATGCTCTTCATTGCTGAGCCATTTCTCCAGCCCCTAAACTAAACTTTCTTAAGAATATCAAGATATGCTAAGCAGTGGAGGTCTTTAATCCCAGCACTTGGGAGGCAGAGGCAGTTGGATCTCTGTGAGTTTGAGACCAACCTTGTCTGCAGAGTGAGTTCCAGGATGGCCAAAACTACACAGAGAAACCTTGTCCCATTAAAAAAATAGATACATAAATATGTATCTATACATATACATATACATATACATATACATATACATATACATATACATATACATATATTTATCAAGATACAGGTGATAAAAGCAATAGAAAGGAATTTCACCCACCATATCAAACTAAATTGAAAAAAAACCACAAAGCCTTTCTAATAAAATTCAAATAAGACAGGGGTGTCTACTCTTCAACTCCTGTTCAGCATAGTACTTAAAGATTTAGCTAGAGCAATAAGACAAATAATGTATATAAAGCAAATACAAATCAGAAAAAAATCAACATATCTTTATTAGCAAATGATGTGATTCTTTACATAAAGAAATCTAATGATTTCCCTCTATAGATTATAAATACTTTTACAAAGGAGTAGGATATAAAATTAATTTGCAATAGTCAGTAGTCTTCCTATAGGCAAACAACAAACATATCAATAAAGAAATCAAGGAAGCAATCTAATTTTCAATATCCTCCAAAGAATTAAATATATTGGAACAAATCTAACAAATGAAGTGCAAGATGTATACAATGAAAATACTAAAACACTATGCTATATGCTTTGGACATATAGCAGGGAAGAACTGAGCTAGGCAGGAAAAACTAAACTGAATCCTGGGAGAAAGAAGGTAGAGTTAGGAGAAGCCATGTAATGATGCCAGAGACAGACACCGGATGAAACCTTGCTGGTAGGCCACAGCCAAGTGACCACAGATTAATAGAAATGGGATAAATTAGGATGTAAGGGCTAGCCAATAAGAAGCTAGTGCTAATAGGCCAAGCCGTAATTTAGTTTATACAGTTTCTGTGTGGTTATTTTGAGTCTGGGCACTCGTGAACAAGCAAGTGGCTCTCCTTTGTAACTTCACAAAGCTAAAAGATTTGCACAGTATAGAGGACATCATCATTCAAGCAAAGGCACAGCCTACAGGATGAGAAAACATCCTGACCAGTTATGCATTTCACAGAGGGTTAGAATCCAGAATAAGTACACTCAAAAAATTAAACACTAAGAAAACCAACTACTTAGTTTAAAAATGGACCATATAACTAAACAAAAAAGATCTCAAAAGATAAAAGTGGCTACTAAACATTTTTTTTTTTAATGTTCAAATGCCTTAGTCATTAAAGAATGTATTCTGGACAAACCAATGCGGCTGTACATATGAACTCACAGTAGCTTTGAAAAGATGCATAAAATCTTTGCAAGCCCAAGCCAGGCGAAATCTCAACATGAAGATGGAATTTGACCATGAAATCCTGCTATTGGCAGTTGTTAGCTGTTAGGAGAGAGATCAACAGATCTCTGGTAAATCAACAATGCTCCAGAGGAATATCACACATGTAAGAATATTTAGGTCTTAACAAGAGAAAGAAAGAAGAAAGAAAGAAAGAAAGAAAGAAAGAAAGAAAGAGAAAGAAAGAAAAAAGAGGGAGGGAAGGAGGGAGTGAGGAAGGGAGGAAGGAAGGAAGGAAAGAAAGAAGAAAGGAAGATGGCACAAAGATTAGATGGGTAGGGAAAATGTTTAGGGTGTATTAACTGGCTCTATGGAACCTGTTCTATATAGTGGGATATCTTGCTCAGCCTTTTTGGAGAGAGAGAGGGGCTTGGTCCTGCCTCAAGTTGGTATGCCAGACCTTGTTGGCTCCCACTGAAGAGTGGATGGGGGATTAGAATGGGGCAATTGGGGGGATGGGAGAAGAAGGGAGGAAACTGGGATTGGTATGTGATGTAGGATTCCTGTCTGTATACTATGAATATCTTTTATTACCACCGGTTAATTAAAATGTTGCTTTCTCATATGGAGGGCAGAATAAAGTCAGGTAGGAAATCTGAACAGAGATATATAGAGAGAGTAGGCAGTGTGAAGGAGACTCCATATAGCTTCTGAAAGAGAAGGACACCAGAACTTTACCAGTCAGTAGGCCACAGCCTTGTGGTGATACATAGTTTAATAGAAATGGGTTAAGATGTAAGAGCTAACTAGTAATATATCTCAGATATTGTCCAAACAGTGTTGTAATTAGTATACTTTCTGTGTGATTATTAGGTTATGGGTAAACAGGAAATGAATGAGTAGTTTCCATTTACAAATGACTCCAACGTGGGGCAAGAATTTCCATATAAAGCCTCAGAAAGCTTAAAAAAGGGCTTCTAGACCCACAAAAACGAGAGTCAATTGGAGCTTTTAAGTAGCTGCATTTTTTTTTTCCCAGATGGGCTCTGTTTGCTGGTTGCAAGCTGAAGTACCCTTCAGCTAGGCGGTGGTGGTGTATGATTTTAATACCAGCACTTAGGAGGCAGAAGCAGGTGGATCACTGTGAGTTTAAGTCCAGCCTGATCTAGAAGAGCTAGTTCCAGGAAAGGCTCGAAAACTATAGCGAAACGTTGTCTCAAAAACAAAACAAAACAAAAACAAAAAAACATAAACAAAAAACCAAACCAAAAAAAAAAAAAGAAAGACAGAAAGAAAAAGAAATGGCTTCACAGTTGCAGCGATGGAGCTCTTCAATGGGGTTTGTGAATGATTATAGATGTGCAATAAAGACAGATTCAGACCGAGAAACCTTTGAACATGTCACAGTATGTTCAAAAATGTATGTAGGCTTGGGAGAGAGAGAGAGGAAAAACAGTATAGTCATAGATTAAAGGAGTAAAGATAATAAAATAATTACTAAGAAATAAGAGTTAAAAATAAGACATGTGAAGATGGAAAATACACAGAGACTCTGGATTATGTGTATTATTGTGTTTTCTTTGAACTTTTTTGACTGGAGAAAGATATTTGATCCTAGGAACTGCTAAGTTAAACTAGCATAAAGGTATCTTGACTTCAAACTTTGAGTCAAAGGATATGTTACTTTGGAAAAGAGGTTTTGCTTTTGTTTTCATAAAAGATGAGATGCTTGTGAATTCTTTCCAGACTAGTGTGGTTTAATGAAACAAGAACTTCAAATCTCTGTGAACACTAAAAATACTTTGCCCAAAAAACAGCAGGAATCACTTTGGAGAAAACTATGCCCAAATTCCCAAAATTATTGTTTATAAATGCTGGTTTTTATTTAAATGGAGATATGATATAAAGACGAATACTTTGCGTTGGTATGGATCTTGGTCTATTGATACAAATTTAAGGTCAATTTTTTTTAGACTGTCTATATGTATTTCTGCTCTTGTTTAAAATATTGTGTTTGTATAGCTCATTAAAATGTAATGCATAATTAAGAAATACAGGTTAATAGAGAGTAATCTATAATCAAATGTTTATCCATGTCAGTTCTATTTTCTGATATAGAGATATATTTCAGTTATATAGATAACCTTTAACTCTTGATAGACCTACAGAACACAGCATTTAAAAGGCTTTAAGAACTTAGACTTTTCTTTGCAACAAGACATGTCTGCTTCTGGTACTATCAATTACATCAAAATGATGATGGGCATTGAAGAGGTTCCTTATGTAGTTTTCTAGCTATTTGGGCAAGAAACTGCTCTTGCCTAGACGGCTTAATGGTATGCTGTATAAACCGGACATGCAGGACCTACAGAAAAATGACTGCTGAAGTTGCATAAAGAAGTGAGAGTCCTTCAGGGTTCCTACTTCATGAAAGAGTCTGCCAGACATTCTGCAGTACACAGAAGATACTTGCTGAAAAACTGCCAATACAGGCAAAGTCTTTCAAATTTCCTGCTTTGGACCTGGAGGATGAAGGGTGAGTATCCAGGTAGCAAGATGTCCCTGTCAATTCTAGAGTTTTGGAAGTTGCTTACATTGCACTTCCTGTCTACTTAGGTAATATTATATCCTTCTGGGGTCTTTGAAGAGTTGACAATAGATAGTTATAATTTTCCTTAGTTATGATAAAAGATAAATTAGATATTAAACTTTAGACTCACAAATATTATAACAATTATCCTTGCTTGATACATATTTTATTATATGTAATTTTTCTGTTAGTGTTTAAAACCTTATTTTTTATTTAGACAGAAAAGGGGGGATGATGTGGGATTCCCTCTGTGTGCTGTGAATATCTTTTATTGCCATTTATTAATAAAGAAACTGCTTCGGCTTGTGGCAGGGCAGAATAAAGCCAGGTGGGTAATCTGAACAGAGAACTAGAGAGAGAGAAAGTAGTCAGACTCAAAGAGACTCCATTTAGCTACCAAAGGACAAGGACATTGGAACTTTACCGGTAGGCCACATCCTTGTGGTGATACACATAGGTTAATTTAAGATGTAACAGCTAGCTAGTAATACGCCTAAGCTATTGTCTGATTAGTATTGTAATTAACATAGTTTCTGTGTGATTATTCTGGTCTGGTTGGCCAGGAAATGAACAAGCAGTCTCCTATTACTGGTATGTAAAATGAAAAATAATTTTTTTACTAAAAATCATGAATAAAAAAGCAAATTTGAAACTGAAAGTGTTTTGTCTGGGATAACCAAATGCAGAGTTCTGCATCTATCTGGATCTAATGCTTCTTGCTGCACCAGCATGTACTTGACCAATTAGAATATGACAAAAAATCAAAATAATAAATAATAATAATGAAAAACAGTATATACAAAACATGAGTAGATTTTTTCCTTGTCTTCCTAATAAGCATTTACTCTACTTACTACACAAATGTGGTCAGATGAGGCCAATAATAAATGATTTTGAAAGTCAAGGTAAATGAGACACTAGGTGCTGGCTCATTGCCAGCTCATAATAACTTACATAAAATGGGCTTGAGTGCAATGAGTGTTTTGTCATGGAATTTTACTAGGATGAAAAAGTTTAAAATGAGATTCTGAATATTTAATATCATGCACATTTGTTTAGACTATTTAGTATTTAAGAGACTACTATATGTCCTTGATGGAAAATAACCTGTGATTATTAAAAAAAATGTTCATTATATCTTTGTGCAGATGCTGAGTCTTCTGAATGTGAAATGAGACAAGCTAACAGCTTCATAAAGCTGTTGATGTATTGCTGTTGCTTAATTAAGTATAATTCTTGATGGCTTTTAATGAAATTTGTTCAAAGGTCTATGTAAATTCTTTTTTTTTTCTCCTTAGAAAGGGTGTCTTGGCTGTCCTAGAATCTTCTCTGTAGACCAGGCTGGCCTGAAACTCACAGAGCACCACCTGCTCTGCCTTCTGAGTATTAAAGGCATATGCCACTACCACCTGGTTTCTATGCTAATTCTCTAACCACTCAAAGTGGCTTCCTACTTCCTTCTGCAGATTGGGAACGGAATTTGCTGTGCCTACAGATCACCGAGTCTGTTTCACTGGTACAAGTGAGTCCTATTGCAAATGCTTGATGAGGAGTCTTTGAAACAGGATTCATAGGTAAGTTTTTTTAAGGAAAAATTCTCAATAGGTTTTAATTGCAAATTTTCTCCTCTCTTACTTTAAAAAGTATACGTGTGCATGTGGAATTGTATTAGTGTCTTTGTTTTAAAGCTTTTGATGCTACTCTGGGAACCAGACATTTAACCTTTTCTTAAATAATGCTCGGATTATATCCATTTCATTACTTTGTGATTTATTATATTATGACAATGTAATATAATGTGTGGGGGAGAGGACTGTATATTAATTTACTTTGTGTTACTTTGTGTTTGCTCCTGAAGGTTCTACTGGAGTAAGGGTAGGGAAGTTATTCCTGCCTACAAGAAAGGTGACAAACCTAGCCACCTTCTTCCATTACTCAGAAAAATTACTGTTAACACATTTTTGGTTATATGCTACATCTGCCTGTTAAAATACCTTGTACCTCGTGGGCTGTGCATGTCATGGGCACCAAGGGGCAGGCTACCATTCACTTATCTCCTTTCTTTTATTGCATATGCTTCCCATGCCCCGGAAAATATGGGTATGTTATATCTGCTCTTCTATTAGTTTATTCCTTTATTTCTTTACTTCCAATTTAGCAGGAATGTTCTGGAAAAATGCACAGAAATATAATATTTAATTAACTTGTCTAAGTTAAAGGAGGAACTCTCTGTAAAATAAATGAATGTTTTGTCATAACTATTACGTGTTATGTTCTATAATGTGCTATATGGTATCATCACATACACATATTATAAGTTTGCATTTTTAGTGTCCATTTAAAAAATTGGCAGAAGACAAAGAATTAGTTTCTTTCAAATTTATACTTTCTTGTTTTTTTTTTCCACTCACTTTTTCTTTATTAGCCTTGAATTTTCTGTACATCTGGTTTTTGTTTTTGTTTTTCTCGCTCTGGAATTTTTTTTTCTAATGAGAAATTACTGCTATAGCTGTTATCACTGTGAAACTTGATGTGTGTACTTGAGATATTTATGTCCATTTTTCCATATTTTCATATACAATGAGAAGCTGTTGCTGTTTGTTAAATACTTAATTAACTAAGTTAAGAAAGCACAAGCCTTTATACTGCTTGCATCCCACAGAATTAGAAACAATACTCTCTTAAGTAATCAAATTTGGATTATGTTACTGTAGAATTTTTAGTAGAAAACTAACCATGTTCAGAGTGAATAACAGTGATGCTCCTGTCTCTGCTTCTCCAGTGCTAGATTCCCAGCTGCCACCCCTGACTTTTATATGGATGTTAAGGATGCTGTGAATGTTGACAATGCTGGTGATGCTGAGGAAGCTGAGATGCGGAGAATCCTGGGGATGCTGGAGATGCTGGGGATCCAGTTCAAGTCCTGCTTTTGTGGCAAGCAGTTTCCTGTCTGCATCGTCTTCCATGCCTCTGCTGTTACTTAAAGTCTTGGTGATCAGTTATATGGTATTGTGTTATAAGTCTTTTATTTTATGGCCACTTTATTGCATTTCTTCAGTATCAGGAATTGAACCCAGATCCTCATGAGTGCTAGGCAAGCACTTTACTGTTGAGCTACATTCTCATCCTTTATTATACTTTCTGTGTTAGTGTTTACGCAATTTCCAAAACAACCTCACCAGCAAAAATTTCGTGTTGCTCAGCCTCATCCACAATTGTACTGTTTTTCTTCATGCATGTCTTTCTTTCCTGCTGCTTTGTTTGGTGAATGATATAATGCACTCATATTTCAGATATTGTCTTCTTTGTTTAACCAATATATTGGGCCATAATTCATATACTATAAAACTTACCCATTTAAAATTTACAGTTCAATGGCTTTTAGTATATTCAGAGTTATACAGCCATCATCACAATAAATCTTATAACATATTTATCATTCCTAAAAGAAATCCCTGGCCCTAACTTGCCTTCTTTATTTTCTTGTACCAGACAATCAGGAATCTATTGCCTATGTCTATAGATTTGCAGATGATAGGCAGTTTATGCAATTAGAACCAAATTATCTTCAGCATTTTATTAATGTCTTCTTTTTGATTTTTTAGAACATTTTAAGGTTTATCCACTTTGAGGTATATATCTGTACTTTGTTTCTTTTATTGCATAATTTTCTTTATTCTACTCTATGGTTATACCTAACATTGTTCACCCATTTATCAAGTAAAGGGCATAGAAATGTCTCTAGCCTTTTACTTCTATTAATAATTATGCAATAAAAAACTTACAATTTTGTATAATCAATTATTTTTGTTTATATATGTACCTTGAAATTACTGTTCACGTGATAACACTGCAATTAGTCTGTTCATGAACCATCATAGGTTTGATAATCTTCACTATTTTGTGTTTATTATAAAGGTTGTCATTTCTGTATATCATCATAAATCATCTTGTCTATTTTTTCTTTTCTTTTTTTCTCTTTTCTTTTCTTTTCTTTTCTTTTCTTTTCTTTTCTTTCTTTTTTCTCCAAAACAGTCTCTCTACATAGCCTTGGCTATCCTTGAACTCACTCTGTAGACCATAATGTTTTCAAACTCATAGAGATCAGTCTGTCTCTACCACCCAAATGCTGGGATTGAAGGTATGTGCCACCACACCTGTTTTGTGTATATTTTGATTATCTACCTTAGCGTGTGCTTCATTGGTTTGTGTTTCTCTGATGACACATGACCTGGAGTATATTCTGTTTCTTAGACATCCACATCCTGGACAAGAGCATATGTGCTTCTTGAACATACATACCATTGGTGAAATGTCTGCTCGGATCCTTAGCTCATTTTCAATTACATCGTTTCTTCTCTTGTTATTAAATTTCAAGAACTTTTATATAGTCTCTATATGTAATCCTTTTATTGGTTATGAAATTTGCAAAGATTTTTCTCCAATGCTGTGGTCTGTCCTTTATAAAACATGTTTATTTTCAATCAAAGAATTATAATTGAGTATGTTTATGATAAAAAGTGGTATTACAGTACATGAATTTTATGTAGTAGTAAATCATGCTAATTAGCATATACATCACCTCAAATGCTTTTCTTTTTGTGGTGTCGGCTTTAAAAATTTACTTTTGGCAATTTGGAAATATATCATGCAACATTGCTAACTATATTCATCACTCTTTGAACTTTGCAATAGACTTTTAAAAACCCTTGAATCTTATATCTTCTGTCAAATTGATGCTTTATGCTTTTTAGAATTCAACTCCTCCACCTCCAAGTTTGAGTCTCTCTAACTTCGAACTTCTTTCCTCTCTCTGATGAAAGAAAAGTTTAATTGTGCTTGATACGACATACAGGTGAGAACAATGATGCTTGTGTTTGTACAAGATTATTTCACTTAAAATAATGTTCACCAATTTCTTTCATGTTTTACATGGCATGTGTTTATTTATTTGCTTGTTTGTTTATTTAGGTGTAAATGTGGATGATATGAAGGTCAGAAGACAATCTAAAGATTTTGTCCCCCCTTTCTACCTTATTTGAGACAGTGTCTCTTTATTGCTTGTTCCTATGTACTCCAGGCTGTGAGCTTTTGAGAATTCTCTTGTCTCCAGTTCCCATCTCTTTACAGACACAGTGAATATAGATACTCTGCTACATGTCTGACTTTTTGCATGTGTAGTCAGATGTTTCTGTTCTACCTGGTCCTGTAGCTGTTTATTCCCAAAGAAACACACATAGGCTTATGTTAATTATAAACTGTTTGGCCTATTAGCTCAGGATTTATTGTTTAATAGCGTTTACTACTTAAATTAACCCAAAATTCTTGTCTACATTTAGCCACAAGGCTTGGTACCTTTTCTCAGTAAGGCATTCTTTTTTTTTCTTGTTTTATCAATTTTTATTTGAGCAAGAATTGTAAAACAGTTCATGAAAGTATTCAGTACCCAGACAGATAATTGGATCTATAATAACAAATAGATAATCTAGATAATTCCCTTTCTCCAACCCATTTTATGTTTTCTTTTTTTTTAAATTTTTTTAATTTATTTTTTAAAATTTATTTANAGTCCCTGGGCATCCCTGTGAGAGAAGGGCTAAGGTTCTCACTTTCATCTTCAGGGTATATCCAGTAGCTATGAGAAAAGAGGTGGTCAAGATGCTTGCCCAGAAAAGCAACACCAAACAAATACTCTACACCCTCAGAACACACCTCTGCTCTTCATTATGTGTTAGTCTGGATTCACTTCCTGCTCTGTGATTTATGAAGCTGTCTCTTAAGGGTCCCTTGGGCCTGACTAGGACAGCCTGGGGAGCTGGCCAGAGCAACAGAAGTGTGAAAACTCAGAGCTCCCCTGTGCTCTGTCGTTTCTCCCACCTAAAGGTATCAAAGAAGTTGAGAGTAAAAGCCAGAGTGATCCTGGAGCGATCCACATGTTCAGCTCTTCATTTGGTAGAACTGAGACTCAGAAAGAGTTTATCCTGTAACTCTAGCAGATCTGGGAAGAACCCCAGACCCATGGATTCCGCCTGACTCTCAGAAGAGAGATTTTTCTGTTAACTGTGCCATGACTCAAACAGATTTCAAGAAAGGAATAACATGGCCAGTAAAAGTCTAGTTATGTGGTGTCAGATAAAAATTTTATATTTAAAATCTAATTCTCAGGTGTAAGGCAGTTCAAAAGTTTTATAATTCCAGTAAGGAAAATTTCATTATGTAAAATTGTATTTAAATATAATTAGCATAAAAGGGTTTAAAATATGTGCCTTTCTTTTACCCTAAATGAACATGATTACCTTCTTTACTGAACAATCTAGTATTTATCTTAGGTGAAGCAAATGAATTCATAAGATTTCTTCGTTGGTGTATACTCGGGTGGAGTACACGTTCACTTCGTCGGTGTATACTTGAGTGGAGTACACGTTCACTCTTTTATCCTCCAGCTCTGATAAGGGCATGGACAGTGAAGATGATTTGGATGTGCATTAGGATAATTTACATCCAAATCCAGTTGTTGTAAATCATCATAATTTGCTTATCAGCAAACTTTTCAGCCTGAGTTTCTATTTCTCCCTTATAAAGTTTGGTTGTGGTACACGACAGCCCAGAACTCTTTTAATTTTAACACTTTCAATTAAATTTATGTCTTAGAAGTCAGTCTGTGTTCAGAGAAAACTGGTCTTTTTACTATTCAGCTTCATTGGGAAGAAATAAGAGAATAATAGGATGAAAGAAAACAGGATAAATAACACTAAGGATGTTTAGGAAAGTCATAGGGAAACATATTATTTTATATGTCAACTTTAAAATACATTTCACGCCTTTAACCCCAGCACTCCGGAGGCAGAGGCAGGTGGATCTCTGTGAGTTCGAGACCAGCCTGGTCTACAGAGCTAGTTCCAGGACAGGCTCCAAGGCCACAGAGAAACCCTGTCTAAAAAAAATACATTTATAGCTTATATACACAGTTTTAATACAGTTATGCCCTCACAGTGGGATAATACACACACACTCATACAGAGGCACATACACCGTATAGACACAGAGCTATAGACTATCTAACAAAAACCCAGTGTCAGTCAAGAAAAACTTCCCTCCAAGCTGTTGATCAGGGTAGACTACAAGGTGCACACACACCTCGTAAACTGTTGCTGTTGTCCTTGGTTGCCTGCCAGCACATCAAGGTAAGATCTTATTGCTGAGGATACCTCATACTTCGGGCACAGGAGTTAGAGAAATCAAGCTGGGACTGATCTGGAAGTCTCCTGCCTGAGGGCTAGCTCATACAATTCTTGGAAGGTGCTATGGAAGCTGTCAAGTGAAAAAAGCTATCAACAGTGCTAGCCACCTCTAAAGATTGAGAACCTCAATCATTTCAAGACCTCAAAAATACACCTAGCAGCACAATAGTGGCACTTGCATCTTCAGTGCAACCAACAACTGTCTTTGTCTGCTCAACTGGAGGGAACTCCTGCCTGGTACGATCAACAAATTTACAAACTCATAGCTAAAATGACCATGGGCCCTAGGAAAAAAAAAAAAAAAACCCTAGAACTACTGTATAACCAACATGATACAGTTTCCAACTAACTCCAAAACATTTATTCTTATACTCATGAATAATCGCAATTCTCACCTTTCATCAAAAAAGCTTCTTGTTTGTGGAGGTTCAAAAGTGAGAGCCTATTTCCACCCTGACCAAAGGTCAGAGAGTTGAAACTTACCTCTAGTCCTTCAAGGTTATTGTGTTTCTACCTCAAACAAAGGTCCCACCTAGATTTAGGTCAGAGAGTTTTGCTTTCTCAAGGTTATTGTCAACAGGTGTGGCTAATATCCAGACCTTGTATTTCAGGTTTACAGACACAGATGTGTTTCTATCTCAAACAAAAATCTAAGGATCCAACTAAGGCTCCAGTTCCCTCAAGGAGATAACATTGCATACTACCCAGAGAGTGGTTCGCCTACGGAATGTCTTGGTCTAGGGTGTGAGCGTGACTAGTTTTGGTCTATCCAACAGAATGTTTAACTATGGATGTAGCCAGCAAACTTCAACTGGTCTGTTCATTTCCTTTATCATGTTAATGTAGTTTTTTTTTTTATCTTACTCCTACCTTTTGGGGTCAGGAGTATTTTAAGCAATTGGAAATTAAATGTGGGTAATTTCAGTATTCACTAGAACTCTCTACCAATAATATTCTATGTTTTCTGTCTTATTCTTTTTTTAATTTATTTATTTATTTATTAAAGATTTCTGTCTCTTCCCCACCTCCGCCTCCCCTTTCCCTCTCCCTCCTCCAATCAAGTCCCCCTCCCTCGTCAGCCCAAAGAGCAATCAGGGTTCCCTGCCCTGTGAAAAGTCCAAGGACCACCCACCTCCATCCAGGTCTAGTAAGGTGAGCATCCAAACTGCCTAGGCTCCCCACAAAGCCAATCTTGCTTCCTCTACATGTGGCTTATGACTGCATCCTTGCCTTTCCACTTCCCAGAATTCTCCTACTCTGGTTGCTCCACCTATACTTCCTGCCTGGCTATTGGCCAATCAGCATTTCATTAACAGGTACAAGTGACAAATTTTATAGTGTACAAAAGCATTATCCCAAAGCATACATGGGTATTGGGGTTTTAAACTCAGGACATCATGCGTACCTATGTGTGTGTGTGTGTGTGTGTGTGTGTGTGTGTGTCTACATATAACTCAGTTTACCCCCTGAGCTATCTTCTTTACCCATAAGACATTGTTACTACAAACACAGTTTGAAAAATACTATTATATGTTGTAGAATATTATTTTAAAATGTGTTATGCTTGTTTATGTTGTGGAACATTTGCTTTGATGATGCAAAGATATGTTGCATTCTTTTATGTCACATTTGTTTGACTCTGTGAAGCTGTGATTCTTTGTCTGGCTAAAAACACCTGATGGTCTAATAAAGAGATGAATGGCAGGAAAAAGGTTAGGTGGGGTTGGTAGTCATAGAAGATAACTAGAAAAATAAATATTGGGGAAAAAAGAAGGAGCAAGATAGAACAAGGAGAGGAGGACATCAGTGGCCAGCCAACCAACTACAAAGAAAGCCATAGCAAAAGAAGTAAAGAAAGGCATACAGAAATAGAGAAAGATAAAAAGCCCAGAGGCAAAAGATAGATGGAATAATTTAAGTTAAGAAAAACTGGCTAGAAGTAAGTCAAGCTAAGGCTGGGCATTTATAAGAAAAAAAATAAGACTCTGTGTGTGATACAGAGCTGGGTGATGGGCTCCCCAAATAACCAAATAGCAAAAGAGTAGAAAAATGTAAGCAACTACATTATAGTTGTTGGTTTAAAATCTATTTTATCAGATATTATTGTATCCACTTTGGCTTTAGTTTGGTTTGCTGATGTGTTTTATCTGTTTTCATAATTTCACTTTCAAATTATTTTTATTTGAAATTTAAAGCATAGCTCTTATATGCAACATAAATTTAGATATTATTTTTATTAAGTTGGTTAATTTCTAATCTTGAGTAGATTTTAATTCTTGAGTCATATGTGATATGAATGAATATGATTTTTAAAATATCACATAATGAGAAATATAAATATTTGATAGGTATACATAGCTCAGTAAGCTGGGGTATTCCAAAGATGTGTTGAACAGTTTTTGGACAACTGGATAACAACAAGCTACAGCCATCTAGGAAGAGGAATTGCCTCCATATATTGGCCTGTGGACATCTGTAGGACATTTTCTTGACTAATGACTGATTATAAGAGCTACAGTCCACTGTGTGCAGTGCCATACATGGGCCAAAGTGATCAAAGTATGGAAAAGAAACCACTAAGCAGATTTCCTTCATGATTAGTATTCCTGTTCCTGCTCGGGTTCCTACGCTGACTTACCTCAATGATGGATTCTGATGGAACGTCTAAGCCAAGCCTTTTCCAAAGTTGCTTTGAGCTTGTTGTTTATCACAGGAAGAGAAAACAGACTAGGGCAAAAGATATATAAAAGTATGTGTGAGTAAAATGTTTATTCAAAGTGTAAGTCAGGCTTATACATTTTGTTGTTGTAGAGATTGTTAAGTTTTGATGTGTTTTCTGATTCTACAACTTATCTTTAAGAAACTGTTTATGTAGAATATTGAAATATTTATAAAGAATATTTATTATCATCTGTAGAACTATCAAACATTCTTCCTTTTTAAACATTTGCCTACGTGACACCTTTCTCCACAGAATTAAACCAAGAAAATATCACAAAATACAGAATGAAGAAGCACACTTGAGAATTTACTTATAGATAAAATTCTGTCCTGAGCCTCGAGGCTGCTTTTGAACGTTTATAAAACTAATCACATTTTTTTTCACATTTAAAAAGAACTATAATTAGGACAAAGCAATCCAATGCCTATGGCAAGATAAGACAAAAGAAAAGAAAAGAGACAAAGCCATGGATGACTGCAATGCCTTCTATACCTATTATCTAAGATATTTGCTGAAAAGTTGGTCAACATCTTCAATTCTTTTCACAATATTGCGATTACTTCCATCAGCTTCTTATTTTGTTCATGATTTTTCTTCTTTTGCGTTTAATTTCTTAACACTTTTATTCTTTAAGTTCTTTCCTATGTTTAATAAAGAATATTCCAAATAAATGTCATTCTTTTCTTGGTTGTTGTTTTGACATAACTTTGACTTTTCCATTCATGGGGAAGAGGGCTATCTGACACTAGTATGCTTCTGGGATTCTAGTGGCCCTACTTTGAAAAGAACTGCCTCAAGCTAGGACAAATGGTCCCATACTTTGACGATTTAAACCTCCTCCAGACACTTACTTAATTTGAGCACATATTTCAGTGAGTGTACACTTCAGTTTACTTATTAAATAAACCTTTGTTTACAGCATGTACTCTGGATTACTTGGAAATGCATTGTTATATATATTTGGATAATGTCCTCTCATTTATTCAGCCATTTATCATATTTATTGATTATAAATTTTGAGTTGTTTGAAGTTCTGGAAATGCATGTATAGTGGCAGAGACAATCTGTCTTAATGGGAAAGATGTACAATGAAGAGCAGCATAGTTTCAATTATGCAGAGGTAGTAAACAACCCAATTAAACTTATTCAGGGACATACTATGTAGTAACTTGTTTTAAAGTTTATGGTTTTACAAGTGACTCTACTCGAACAAAGACTCTTTGAGTCAATAATTATACCTCCCAGAATATGTAACCGCTTTCTTGGGCACATCAACAATGCAAGAGACTCTGCTAATTTTTTTATAATTTTTAGTTTACCCAGAATGTGGGGCATAGACTTTGACAAGCAGGATTTCATGCATTTGAAGATAACAGAACCAAACTGGTCCCACCCAACTTTAAATGATATGAAAAACTAGGGGGCAGCACATAAATACATGTAATATTATCTAAGTCATACAGAAAACAAGTCACACAGTCAGAAACATCTTACTTGCTGTGAAGAAAGACAACAAAGGGTTCTGCTGAATAGGTAATGCATTGGGAAGAGTTGGACTTTTTTGTCTTTTAATTTTATTTTTTTAGATTGTTTTTATTGAGCTACATATTTTTCTCTGTTCCCCTCCTTTCCACCCCTTTCCTTTATACTCTCTCCCATGATGCCTAAACTCCCAATTTACTTAGTAGATCTTGCCTTTTTCTACTGCTCATTTAGATTAGACCTATGTGTGTCTCTCTTAGGGTCCTCATTATTGTCTAGGTTCTCTGGAGTTGTGAATTGTAGTCTGATTTTTCTTTTCTTTTTTTAATGATTTTTATTGAGCTCTATATTTTTCTCTTCTTCTTTCCCTGTCTCTCCCCTTCCCGTCTACCCTCTTCCAAGATTCCAATGCTCTCAATTTACTGAGGAGATCTTGTCTTTTTTTACTTCCCATGTAGAATAGATCCATGTATGTTTCTCTTAGAGTCCTCATTGTTGTCTAGGTTCTCTGGGATCATGATTAGTAGCCTGGTATTCTTTGCTTTATGTTTAAAAACAACTTATGAGTGAGTACATATGAAAATTGTTTTTCTAGGTCTGGGTTACCTCCTCACTCAGAGTGATGTTTTCTAGCTGCATTCATTTGCCTGCAAATCTCAAGATGTCATTATTTTTTCGGCTGTGTAGTACTCCATTGTGTAAATATACTACATTTTCTCTTATGTATGGATGGAATATTCTATAGATGTCTGTTATGTCCATTTGAGTCATAACATCTGTTAGTTCCCTTATTTCTCCGTTAATTTTTTGTCTGAATGACCTGTCCAATGGTGAGAGTGGTCTTTTTTTTTAAGTTCAATATGATTTTATTTAAAAATCTGCAAAGCTGAAGGAGGGATCCAAGTTCTTGTTAAAAGAAAGCAATTTTCACAGTTTTTTTTTTTTCCAAGACAGGGTTTCTCTGTAGATTTTAAGAGTCTGTCCTGGGACTTGCTCTGTAGACTGGCCTAAAACTCACAGAGATCCACCTGCCTCTGCCTCCCAAGTGCTGGGATTAAAGGCGTGCGCTACCACCGCCCAGCAATTTCCCAGTTTTTATTCAGCCTTTAGCTTTGCTGAGTGGTAACAGAAAAGAAATTTTCTGTTCAAGATCCTTGCTTCAGCATGCTGAGCCAGGCTCCTGGCATCCTGTGGCAAAGCCACCTGCCCCCGGTCTGAGGTTCATGGCCAGCCTCTGGCATTAGGAGGCCTGCTCTCTTCCAGGGATTACAACACAGTTGTCTTGCCACTGCTTTCTGCACAGGGCCCTGGGGATCCTGTATTTTACCATTGGAAAAGTGTGAAAGGTTCCTTAACTCATTCTCTGCACTGAACCCGCCTCCCCCAGGTCTTGAGGACGATGAGCATAAACCACTCGGAATGTGTGAGACACCCTGTGCTTACAGAGCGATTCACATGTGAAAAAAGTAGGTCAAGAAACATGCCTTAGTATTTCAAATGTGACCCTAAAGAAAAATAACACAAGATGCACAGCACGAGCTCACATGTGTACTGTAAACTACTGCCGATTGCTACTGGCGGGCCAGAGGTGGAAGACAGCAAGCACACTGCCATATTGGTCCGTCCACAGGGCACATCACGTTTTCAATGGCGCTACTGAATTTAGCCGAGGGAAATAAAGGTCTACGAACGAACATCCATGTTACTCTAAATGGTGAGGTAGATTCTTTTTCTAGCATGGTAAAGTGAAGATAACAGAAAGTCCAAATGATAGTTGATCTTCTTTTTGAAACTTCAGGCTATAGTCACGGTCACAAACAATTCTTATGGAATGCGAGGCCACGAGGCTGGAGGTTATGTGGAGATACCCTATTTACTTGAGATACTACTTGAGGAGTCAATAATCAGTCTCGGTTCAATCAGTTCTTTCCGGAGCACAGTGATCCGCCTCTCCTGTGTCACGCCATACTCCACCACCTTGGTTCCGTTTTCATTGCGATAGACCAAATCAAACTTTCCAGATTCTTTCACAGCTGGTAAGGATGAGAGGACTTCTATTTCCATTTGCTGGGTCTCTGGGTCGTGGCTTAGAATTTTTCCTTCCTTGTAGTCAGAGACATCTGGAGAGTAGTCCCACGTGAGCTCGCCGACTAGAGGGGCAGCTGCCAACAGTGGCAACAGATTATAGTCCTTCTTATGTGTCTCTACAGGATACTGGATCACGGTGGATGAATTTGTTAGGATGTCATTTAACTGCTTCTGCTTCTGACTCTCAGAACTTCTATTTAAGATGCAGGAGACAGCATGCCCTCGGCCCCGTATACCCCGGCCTCTCAGTCCCTTCCCAAAGAAGTCCTCTCCTCGTCCCCAGCCTCTTCCCAAACTGGTGGGGACGGGTACACTGGAAGGAGGACCAGAAGCTTGTCTGCCTCTGCTTGAGTCAGAAGGCTTCCATCCCGTGACTCCCGGCATCTGCAACGTGAGCCCTGGACACCCTTGCCCTGCAAAGAGGCCAGCTGTCTTTAAGAAGTCTGAGGCGCCCTCAGAGATGTTCTTGGACACCACAAACTGGTCTTCCGACTCTGAACTCGAGTCTGAACTGGATGACGAGGTTCTGGTGGCCTTGCTCTTGCCAGAGCTTAAGGGAAAGCTGGCCTTTGAGGCCTGTCTGCTGGCAGCTGCAGTTTTGTCCATCTTTCAAGAGCTCAGCTGTGAGTTTCTCTGAAAAGGTCAGCCCCTGCACTGTGACGCTGCAGTGACCATCGCTGACCGACTTTGGAGAGGAATCCGAGTCTGACAGGTAGCCTGGGCTCCCTTTTGGCCCTGCGCTGCTTTTCCTCCGGGTTTTAGTGATGCTGCTTCTGGGGGAGCCTTTGGGGGAGCCCTTGGGCGGGCCACAGATCCACTCCTTGGGCGCCTGTGTTTTGGGAGACTTGGCGGCCTTGGTCTGCTTCTTAGGTTCACATTTCTCCTTTCTTTTTGGCGACTTCTTTCTGGCCTCTTCCTCCTCCTCTTCCGGGGTGCCCGTCACTTGGCTTTTTCTCTTGCTTTTCCTCCCCACTTCATCCTGAACAGGGTTTGTCTCCAGGTCCAAGGCCTTGTCACTGTGGCTGCTGTCCTCTTGCTTTTTCCACTGCTTCTTTGAGCACTTGTAACCCAGGTCCGTTTCTTCATCCTCCACCAACTTCAAAGTCCGCTTCTTTGCTTTTCTGAGTGGAAAGTGGGAGTCACCCCCATTGCTTACTATGAGACTCTCAGGGAGTCCTCCATCTTTTAACTTAACCCGGAGGAAGCCGTTGTCTCTCACCAGGTGCACGTTACCCGCCAGGTAGAGGCCCAGGAACGCCCTGGAACTGAAGCCGAAGCGTTGGGGGGGGATGAGACTGATGAGATCCGTGACAACTCGGTATCTGTTCAGGTCCACCAGAAGCCAGAAGACCGTGCAGTGCTGCGTGGCTGGCATCGGATAGTCAAACTGAAGCCGTACCCTAACCGTCTCGGAGGCTGCCATCTTGCTCATCGAGAGTGAAGTCTTGAAGTCTCCCACTATTAGTGTATGGGGTTTAATGTGTGATTTAAGTTTTAGAAGTGTTTCTTTTACATATGAGGGTGCCCTTGTATTTGGGGCATTGATGTTCAGTACTGAGATTTCCTCTTGATGGATTTTTTTTTCTGTGACTACTATGAAACGTCCTCCTTTGTCTCTTTTGATTGATTTTAGTTTGAAGTCTATATTGTTAGACATTAAAATAGCCACATCAGCTTGTTTCTTAGGTGAGGGAACCAGAATAGGAGAACTGTGGAAAGAGAAAAGGCTCAGTCTGCAGTTGTCACCCAATGCACAAGGAAGCAAAATGAGAATACTTCGCTAATAAATTTACCAAGCCACGTGGCTAACACTGACAAAAATTATGGGCTAATTTAATATGTAAAATTAATTAATAATCCTGAGCTAATAGGCTAAACAGTTTATGATTAATGTAGGTTCATGTGTGTTTTTTTGGAACTAAATGGCTACAGGACCCGGAGGGACAGAAACCTCTTTTGATATGCTGTTTAGAGATTCTTTGTTGATGATTTTTTTCTAGATAATCTACCTATTGAAGATAGTGGAATATTGAAGACACTATTATTTTATCTTAGCCTGCTTGACTCTTTATTTTCAGTATTTTAAAAAACATCTTATTGGGTACAATAATTTCTGGTGCACATATATACAGTATTTTTATCTTCATGATTATTTTTGTAGTAATGTATAGTAACCTTTATCTCTTTTTGACTAATTTTACTAATGTTTGCCTCATCCAAACACTAAAAGTGGTGCTCAAATACAAAAAAAAAGAAAAAAAGAAAAAAAAGAAACACATCTCAACCTCAAAGACAGACATTGCCTCAGAGTAAAGGGTTAGAAAAAATTTCCAATCAAATGGAACTAAGAAACAAGCTGGTGTTGCTATCCCAGACATAATAGACATATATGGAATGTTGGGACCAATTGAGTCCCAGCCTTCAGCTGCTCTTCCCTGTCTAGAGCCTTTTAATTGAAGTTACTAAAAGCTGTGCTTTGCCTACAGGATCAGAGGATGGAATTTTCACCTGTTGGCCATTGACTGAAGGGTATTTAAGCCTCCATGGTGCTATTAAAGAAGGGCTTTTGTATCAGCGATTAGAGGTCCTTGTGTTGGTCTGTCTCTGCATGCATTTCCTCAACCTTCAGCCCCTTGCCCGAAGTTCGTGAACTGGGTTCTAGTGCATAGAGCGCAGACGGGGTGGGGTTGCACGGCAATGGAACATTCCACTCAAACATAAAATAATATGCCTTCTTCTCAGCACTTCATGGAACCTTCTCAAAATTGACCACATACTAGGTAACAAAGCAAACCTCAACAGATACAAAAGAATTGGAATAACCCCATATATCTTTATTGGATCACCATGGCTTAAAATTAGAATTCAACAGCAACACAAATTCCAGAAAATCTACAAAGACATGGAAAATAAACAATGCTCACCTGAAGCATCAATGGGTCCAGGAAGAAATTAAAGACTTCCTAAAATTCAATGAAAATGACCACGCAACATGCCCAAATTCATATTGCTAGAGCAGTAAGACACCAAAAGGAGATCAAGTGGATACAAATCAGAAAAGAAGTCAACTCTCACTATTTGCTGATGATATGATAGTTTACAAAACCAATCCCAAAAAAATCTATCAAGGAATGTCTACACCTCATAAACACTGTCAGTAATGTACCAGAATAGAAGATTAGCTAAAAAAAAAAAAAATCAGTAGCCCTCCTTTACAGAGATGAAAAATGGGCTGAGAAAAAAGTCAGAGAAACATCACCCTTCACAATAGCCACAACGTAAAGCCAACCACACTGAACCTCATAGAGGAGAAAGTGGGAAGTACATTTGAAGGCATTGGCACAGAAGACCACTTCGAAAATATAACCCCAGCAACACAGACACTGAGAAAAACAATGAATAAATGGGACCTACTGAAACTGAGAAGTTTCTGTAATGCAAAGGACATGATCAACAAGACAAAATGACAGCCTACAGAATGGGAAAAGATCTTCACCAACCCCATATCGGACAGAGTGCTGATCTCTAAAATATACAAAAACTCCACAAATTGGTCACCAAATGAACAAATAATCCAGTAAAAAATAATAGGGTACAGACCTAAACAGAGAACTCTCAACAGAAGAATCTAAAATGGCTGAAAGACACTTAAGGAAATGTTCAACATCCTTAGCCATCAGAGAAATGCAAATCAAAACTTGTCTGAGATTCAATTTTACACTGGTAAGAATGGCCAAGATCAAAAACACTTATGACAACTTATGCTGGAGAGGATGTGGGGTAAAGGGAAAACTCCTGCATTGCTGGTGGGAGTGCAAGTTTATACAGCCCCTTTGGATATCAGTGTGGCAATTTCTCAGAAAATTAGGAAACAACCTTCCTCAAGACCCAGTAATACCACTTTTGGTTATATATTCAAAGGATATAATCAAATGATATCATATCTCAATGACATGTGCTCAACTATGTTCATAGTAGCATTATTTGTCATAGCCAGAACCTGGAAACAACATCAATACCCCTTGATTGAAGTATGGATAAGGAAAATGTGGCATGTTTACACAATGGAATAGTACATAGCAGAAAAAAATGACGTCTTGAAATTAACAGGCAATGGATGGATCTAGAAAACATCATATTGAGTGAGGTAACCCAGACCCAAAAAGACAAACATCATATATACTCACTGATGATATGTGGTTTTAGACATAAAGCAAAGAAAACCAGTCCACAATTTCACAATCCCAGAGAACCTAGACAATAATAAGGACCCTAAGAGAGACATACAGTGATCTAATCTACATAGGAAGTATAAAAAGACAAGATCTCCTGAGTAAATTAGGAGCATAAGGACCATGGAAAGGGGTAGCGGGGGGAGAGGGAGAAAGGAAGGGAGGGAAGTAGAGAAGAATGGATAGCTCAATAAAATCAATAAAATGTTAAAAACATAAATCTCAGTTCCCTCTTCTACACCATAGGATCTCAAGGTTTATACTTACGATCTTGCTCCATGGGTCTTGGAAATGGAGTGTTTCTTGTTATTTTTTTCTTTATAATTTTCTAAATGTAGTCTTCTGTCAACCTTTACTTCCATCTCCAGCATTTTGCTTTCTATCTGTCTACTGGAGATACTTTCTAAAGCGTTTTTATTTGATTAGCTGAACTTTTAAACCCCAACATGAGTTTCTCCTCTGTGTTTACGATTTGTGCTTTTTTTCTTTATGTCCCAAGGTGTTTTTTCCCATTCAACTGCTTGTTTGCTTTCTCTGAAATCACTGATTTTTTAGAAGAAGATTTTGGATTTAGGAATTGAGCAAGCTTTCTTGCAGATGTCATGTAGCATTTTCTTTTTATCTTTCTTGTTTTTCTGTGTTATACTATGTGCATCTGTTGTTTTGGATACATTTTCCTATATTATTTTTGGCTATTCCTAGTGTACATACTATTCTTGTTGACTCATTCATGAAAGAAAAAGCACAAGGAGAGAGAGAGAGAGAGAGAGAGAGAGAGAGAGAGAGAGAGAGAGAGAACGACTAAGTGTTGGAGCAGCTTGTTTCTGGGTTTTCTAAAATTGGAGTCTTCCAGGTGGAGGTGGGGAAGGAAAGTTGAAACTGGTGTCTTGTGTTTCTATATAAAGTGTTGCTGAAGCAAGGCCAGTGAAGTGCCAGATGTTCTTGGAGCTTTCTTCCTCCCAGAAGCTGTCTTCTTATTGTTATTGTATCAGGATACTTTACTGGCCACACTTAACTTTGCAGTCTGTGGATAGGGTAGGCTGTCTTACACACTCAAGACCTATCATCTTGTATATTCTGGGGTGGCTAATATTGTAGTCTGTAGTCTCCCCTGAATGTATTTGGAATAGGAGAAGCAGCAAATACAACATTGAGGCTGTCTCATTCTTTAATGACCTAATTAACTTAAAATCTTGCTGTAGGAACGAGATCATGGAAGACAATTCTGCTGGAAAAGAATTCTGTTTCCAGGAATTTTCCCTTTCATGCTTTGTAAATACTCATTCATGATTCCTATGTTAGATTGCTTTAATACCCATAGATGTGACTAGTCTGCACAGAAGTGACTAACTTCTGTAGCGAGCTGCCTGGTGTCACACCTGATGGAGATGTATAATCAACTCCTGAGATGGCTAAGGCCTGACCTATGCTATGATCACGCAATGATCAGCTGCCTGCATATGCGTGAACCTATGGGCAGTGCCCACCTGGCAATTCGGGGTTGGCAGCCCATGCCTACTTAAGGGCTGGGAGAGGTTTGCCCGGGGAGAGAGGAGAGAGAGGAGAGAGAGAGAAAGAGAAAGAGAAGGAGAAGGAGAAGGAGAAGGAGAAGGAGAAGGAGAAGGAGATAGATTGCTGTGAATAAAGTCCTGAAAACTGCTGCAAGAAGAGCTCCTGGTGTTGCGTTTTTCCTTGCTGGTTGAGGGTGGACGCGACAAACTTCATTTATTTATTTATCTATTCATTTGTTCATTTATTAGTTTTAGAACAAGAGTCATTTTAGCCAAGGGCTGTAAAATACTGCAACGACCTCAGCTGCTTTGTGTTATAACTTGGAGGAAAGACCATTACCTGAATTTGGATATTAAAATAGTCTTTACAATTTGTCTTGTGATTTAATTTGCTCTATTTATTCAAATTCTTTGTGTCCTGATGTTTGAGTTTATTCAATTAAAATATCATTCCTTTCATTGCATGTGATTAACGATGCTAAATAATTAATAAATAGTAAGTAAATTAATTCATATTAGGAACCGAGGGCAGTCTCTTGTATGTAGAAAACGCTCATTAAATATTAAGTATTATTCTTCTTATTTTAAATACATTGGGTCCCTCAAAACTTATGGTCCATTGTTTTATTAAAAAATCACACTCTTGTTTTAGTCAAAAGGATTATTTGTACAATCAACATTTCATTTTCTTCACCTTTTTGCTTTTCTTATAACCTTTACTAGAGGTCCATGTCAACAAATTGTTATGTACCTTTTTAATGAATTTGTCCTTTCAAAAGTCAGGAGAACATAAAATCTATCCCAGAGTTCCTTAAACTTTAAGGTACACAATCATTTGAAAATCTTTTTAAAAGGTGGTTTTCAATTTGTTTTTTTTTTTTTTTTTTTTTTTTTAAAAAAGCAAAAACTTTGGGTTTCAGTTTGGAAATTTCAGTACACAGTCCTCAACTTCATTACTGTTGGACTTGTCATGAGTCAGAGCATATGAAGGAAATGATGGGGCCATGGAAGCAGAAGGAGAGCTGAGAAGTTCCCTTCCGGGTCACCTGCTATGTCCTCTCTCTCAGCCCCTCTCACAGTAATCTCACCATCACCCACTAGTATGAGCGTGTGTGTGTGAAAACTAATGCACTGCTTCAGCCACAGCCTTCAGGGTCCTGTCACTTCCATGAAGCCTTTGGCTACCAACATGGTAACCAAGCTCCTAGAACACGAGGGAATGAAGCCTGAGAGTGAATTGCTAGCAAGCATAAAGATGGCCACTGCTGGTACTAGACCTACATCTTGTGCAACACGGCTTTGCCCGTTCTCCCTATGACTAATAAAAACTCACTCCTTTTTCCCAAACATTTATACACAATATGTTTATGAAGAGCAGCTCGTGGGCAGCTGTTGTATGGCCACCTATGACTCCACTGGTGAGCGGAATACAAGGAAAATGATATTAATTAAATAATCACAAAAATTCAAAGGAATCTTAATCATAAAATTTGGGTGTCCATAGAGGACATTGTTTACACCTGCTTCTCTACTCTTGTGTTCTTCCCGTCACACTGCTGCAATCTGGGTGCTGTTGTTACAGAGCTCACTTCCACTGTGGAGGTTAGATGGCGAGCATCTTTCCAAGTAGCTTTGGTTTCTGTGTAGGCTCCCACTCTCTGTTCTTACAGTGAAGTGTTTCTTCCTGCTGATGACAATGTCTAGATTTACCCAATGTTCCTCTAGGATGTGACCCCGTGGAGACAACTGTATAGAGACCATGAGCTTCTGTCTCCTCGTTCAAACTATTGTTTAAGTTACATGTTTTGAAGGAGGAAAAGGCTTTAAAAGAAGTAAGTTACTGTTTTTAATATTGTATAAGAAAACTTTGAATGACACACATGATAATATAAAAATATCTAATGCTTATTTTTTTAAAACAACGATATGACTTCCCAAATGTAGCAGTTCTGATTTCATAACGACATTCTATCTCAAACTAGCTTTTTATGCGTCCAAAATGATAGCAGTCAGTTAATTTTGTAAATACAACATTTAGAAACAACAACAAAAAATAATGGCAAAATTACTTGTGCCTAATTTGTAGTAAATTGTAAATCACTAATTAAGCTGGCACATGCCATCTCTATTGTGCCATTCTTTACATAGTTCCATATCATTTAGAAAAGATTTGATGCACAATTATGGAAGTTGGCATGGTGGAGCAAGGTTTGTGATTACCATATACCATTTCAGATGGTTAGCATATAACATTTCAATGGAAATATTAACTTTTTAACCTAGTCTGTGGCAACCACATAAGCCATTTGGACCAGTTTTAAATGGTTGTGAAACCATAGCAATCTTCAGCTTCAGATGAAAGTTGTTTGCCATTAATGTGAAGGCAAAGTGGCGCCTCTTTGATAGTCAGCAGCTGCAGCTCAACTTCAACAGACTTTACTATGGGTTTAATGTCTGCGTTATGCATACTGCAGTCTTGTAGGCAAGTACATACATAAGCTATCATAAATTAATTTTATGCAAGTAATAATTTATACGTAACAAAACCCACAAACTTCATGTGGGCATTTTAAAACTTCATACTACTTGTAGCCACTAGGCAAGCGAAGGTAATTGCAAATCAGTCAGACTTAAATTTTTATATAAATGTTTGTTCATATACATAATGATCATTATATTAAACTCAGTTAAGAGAGATATGCATTTTGTAAAAATTTACAGCAAAAGTAAAATGCACTAACATCTATCACTGGGCACTTGGGTGTATTCTGACCTTTGCCATCTAGGGATATAGTTTTAGATATTGACTCATTGCTCATTCAAATGAGAAGTAGATTTAGTGTTATCTCACGTTCAATCTTCCTTTACATTTTTATAATTCTATTGAGTTTTCCATTGCTTTAATGGTCTGTATTTGCAAAAAAAGAATCATGATATTTCCAAGACTATTTTCTGCCTCCTAATGTTTATCTTGTAATCATACTAGGAGGTTTTTGTCTTGTCTGCTTGACAAGTCTCTTCATGTTTGCTTAAGGATTAAGCTAGGTTGTGGGGAACTCTTCAAATTGTTTCTTATGCAAAAATTAAAATCTCTTAAAAAACGCTCTTGCAAATCTACAAGGTAGTGTAGGCAAATTGTTCTCTTGAAGAAAGCATTCTCATTAGCATGTCAGAGACTCACACAGAGTCCAAAAAATGGGGAAATCTTCCTCTATCTTTCCTGCTGAGAATCTTTTGTTTTGGTGCTTTGTAGTCTCAGAACCTCTTCTCAGTCTAAGTAATAATTACCTTTTTATATTTTTCATTTTTAGTTTTTTCAGAAGATGAAACAATGATAGAACTGGACAGAGAAAAGAAAGGAAAGGATTAATAGGGAAAAGGGAATATTGGCTTGTTTCATGCAAGTTAAAGTGTACTCTAATTTAAGCAATATGCTTCTGTGTAATTAAGCGCCTTTCCATTAGACCTTGTCATCTGAATTCTTGCCAGTAGGTTCTGATTGTGGGTTTTAGAACACACAGCTCAACAAATGCATGTGGTTTTTTCTTTTTCTTTTTATCCCTCTAAGAACTTTGATGATGCTTGTTTCTTTTTCAGGTATTCATCTGAAATCCTAAAACTAACACTCCTTTGAGAGGCTGAATATCTTGTTTTTTCTTTTTTTCCTTTCTTTTTTTTCCCCCCAGGTTCATAATTTATTGTACAAATTGAGTATCACATGATGAGCTGACATCAGCTTCTTCAGGCATGGAACTTAACAGATGAGGTCAGACATTGAAAGACCCACTTATGATGCTTTCACAGCTGGAGTTTTTTTAGGCCTTAACTTGAAGTATAGGACCAACAAAGCAATGCCTCCATATGTGGCCAGAACACAATTCATTCTACTTGTGAGAGTATAAGAGTTGAAATATTTTTTAATACCAGTGAACTGGAACTGGGCATCACTTTCAGGACCAGCCATGACTTCAATCTTCGCCCAAATCACAAATTCCGCAGCTGATGTCCTTCAACAAACCCAGCCACTAGCACGGCCCGACCGGAAGACCTGTTTTTTTCCTTTCTACCTTCCTCTTCTTTGACTTTGATTTATTGTTACTATTAGTTTTTTTTTTTTCCTTTTTTAGTTTTGTTTTGAGACAGTGTCTTGTGTAGCTCAGGCTGAATTTAAACTTACTGCATAGTATTGGGAATGAATCTGTACTCTTGGTCTTCTCTCTTCTTCCTCCCAAGTGCTGGGGTTATGGGTTTTCATCACTGTGCTCAATTCACAATTCTTTTTTTTATGAACTGTAAAATGTTAATAATTTTCGCTGGCATATTAAAATAACAGACTTCATTATAATTATACTTTGCTCATATTTGATCTCTTACTACCCAGCTCCCACACTGGTCTTTTTCTTCAAGTAGTTTTCCTGTTGGTCACATATGCACAATTTGTGTTTAAATTTGCATAGAAAAGGAAACATGTTTTGTTTTCTTAGATCCCATTACCTTCTCTTTTTTTTTTAAAGATTTTATTTATTTATTAAGTATACAACATTCTGCCTCCATGTATGCCTGCACGCCAGAGGAGGGTGCCAGATCTCATTACAGATGGTTGTCAGCCACCATGTGGTTGCTGGGAATCGAACTCAGGACCTCTGGAAGAGCAGCCAGTGCTCTTAACCACTGAGCCATCTCTCCAGCCTCCCCATTACCGTCTCTCATTAGCTTCTTTAAACCACTTCCCCTCTGCCGTCTACTTTCCAAGTGTGTGTGTGTGTGTGTGTGTGTGTGTGTGTGTGTGTAAGATATTATATCTATAAGAGAGTCCTGGAGACAGTGTTGGTGTCACTGTTACTGGTGACACTCATGCTGGAGATACAGGCAGTTGTGAGCTGCCGGATAGGGTTTCTGGGAACTGAACTCGAGTCCTGGGTGACAGTAATACATGCTTTTCATCACTGAGCCACTCTCTATACTGGCTTACTTTACGTAACACAATGATCTCGTGGTGCATACATTTCTTTCAAGCAACATCAATCATACTTTATTACTAAATAAAACACCATTGTGTATCTATGCCACATGTCCATCCATTTATTTGTGGCATCTAAGCTGGTTCTATACCTTAGTTATTAGGAATAGTACCGAAAATTAACATGGATGTGCAAATATCTCCATGATACTCTTTTTGAGAGAAATGCCTACTTTTGGTTTCATAGATTTTTGCAAAGACTGAAAGCACAGGAAGATCACCGCTACAGATTATATTATAAACTATCATCTGCTATTCAATATGATTAATATGGGGAATGCAGTGGCATTCACAGTTTTGGAAGTAAGTAATTTACACACGAATTCCTCAACTTTTCAGTTATGCAACTCTCAACCCTTGTTATCTGATAACACTTACCGATGAGTGCTCATTTGTTTTAACAAAGTATAAGGGAACCATAGTCCTTCATTTTGGGTTTATAGTCAAGCTGCTACTTAACTTTTTAATCAGACAAGTAAAATTTTGTCTCAAAACATGATTGAGAATGCTTTGTTAAGAAGTGCAGATATTGCTGCCCACTCAAAATCTATATCCTGACTGTCGAGTCCGCGTCCACCCGCGAGCGCAGGCCTTTCGCAGCTCTTTCTTCGCAGCTCCACACCCGCCACCAGTTCGCCATGGATGACGATATCGCTGCGCTCCTTGTCGACAACGGCTCCGGCATATGCAAAGCCGGCTTCGCGGGCGACGATGCTCCCGGGCCGTCTTCCCCTCCATCGTGGGCCGCCCTAGGCACCAGGGCGTGATGGTGGGCATGGGCCAGAAGGACTCCTACGTGGGCGACGAGGCCCAGAGCAAGAGAGGCATTCTGACCCTGAAGTACCCTATTGAACACGGCATTGTCACCAACTGGGACGACATGGAGAAAATCTGGCACCACACCTTCTACAACGAGCTGCGTGTGACCCCCAAGGAGCACCCTGTGCTGCTCACCGAGGCCCCCCTAAACCCCAAGGCCAACCGTGAAAAGATGACCCAGATCATGTTCGAGACCTTCAACACCCCAGCCATGTACGTAGCCATTCAGGCCGTGCTGTCCCTATATGCCTCTGGTCGTACCACTGGCATTGTGATGGACTCCGGAGACGGGGTCACCCACACTGTGCCCATCTATGAGGGCTATGCTCTCCCTCATGCCATCCTGCGTCTGGACCTGGCTGGCCGGGACCTGACAGACTACCTCATGAAGATCCTGACCGAGCGTGGCTACAGCTTCACCACCACAGCCGAGAGGGAAATTGTGCGTGACATCAAAGAGAAGCTGTGCTATGTTGCCCTGGACTTCGAGCAAGAGATGGCCACTGCTGCATCCTCTTCCTCCCTGGAGAAGAGCTACGAGCTGCCTGACGGCCAGGTCATCACTATTGGCAACGAGCGGTTCCGTGCCCCTGAGGCTCTCTTCCAGCCTTCCTTCCTGGGTGAGTTGACGTGACCTAGTTTCTTCATCTAATGGTGACCAACACTTGAGGTCAGACTATAAGTCTACTATCTCACCCTTTCCCCTCAGGTATGGAATCTTCTGGCATCCACGAAACTACATTCAATTCCATCATGAAGTGTGACGTCGACATCCGCAAAGACCTCTATGCCAACACAGTGCTGTCTGGTGGCACCACCATGTACCCAGGCATTGCTGACCGGATGCAGAAGGAGATCACTGCTCTGGCTCCCAGCACCATGAAAATCAAGGTGAGCTAAGTATCCTAGGCCTGGACCCATGATGAGGCAGGCCTGTGGTTGGCAGGGCTTGGCTGCAGGTAAGGCAGGTATCCAGAATGCTCATCATCACTGTCTTGCTTTTTCTTCAGATCATTGCTCCTCCCGAGCGCAAGTACTCTGTGTGGATCGGTGGCTCCATCCTGGCCTCCCTGTCCACCTTCCAGCAGATGTGGATCAGCAAGCAGGAGTACGATGAGTCCGGCCCCTCCATCGTGCACCGCAAATGCTTCTAGGCAGACTGTGACTGAGCTGCGTTTTACACCCTTTCTTTGACAAAACCTAACTTGCGCAGAAAAAAAAATGAGACATCATTGGCATGGCTTTATTTGTTTTTTTTTTTTAATTTTTTTTAAAGAGTTTGTTTTGTTTTGGCGCTTTTGACTCAGGATTTAAAAACTGGAACGGTGAAGGCGACAGCAGTTTGGAGCAAGCATCCCCCAAAGTTCTGCAATGTGGCTGAGGACTTTGATTGTACATTTTTTTTTTTTTTTTTTTTTTCTTTTTTTACCTTTTTTAATAGTCATTCCAAGTATCCATGAGATATGGCTACAGGAAGTCCCTCACCCTCCCAAAAGCCACTCCCGTTCCGTAGGGGAGGATGGCTGAGTCCAGCCCCGAGTCCACACCGGGGAGGTGACAACATTGCTTCTGTGTAAATTATGTACTGCAAAATTTTTTTTAAATCTTCCGCCTTAATACTTTTGTTTTTTTTATTTTTGAATGGTCAGCCATTGTGGCCCTCCTTTTTTTTGTCCCCCCAACTTGATGTATGAAGGCTTTGGTCTCCCTGGGAGTGGGTTGAGGTGTTGAGGCAGCCAGGGCTTGCCTGTACACTGACTTGAGACCGGTTTAATAAAAGTGCACACCTTACAAACAAACAAAAAAAAAATCTATATCCTTTCCTTAAGTGTCTTTCAGCCATTTTAGATTCCTCTGTTAAGAGGTCTCTGTTTAGGTATGTACACCATTTTTTAAATTGGATTATTTGTTCTTTTGATGACCAATTTCTTGGGTTCTTTGTACATTTTGGAGACCAGACCTGTGTCTGATGTGGGGTTAGTGAAGATCTTTTCCTATTCTGTAGGCTGTCGTTTTGTCTTGTTGACCATGTCCTTTGCTTTAGAGAAGCTTTTCAGCTTCAAGAGGTCCCATTTATTAATTGTTTCTCTCAGTGTCTGTGCTTCTGGGGTTATACTTAGGAAGTGGTCTCCTGTGCCAATGCCTTCAAGTGTACTTTCCACTTTCTCTTCTATGAAGTTCAGTGTGGTTGGCTTTATGTTTACATCTTTGATCCATTTGGAATTGCATTTTGTGCATTGTGATAGATATGAATTTATTTTCATTCTTCTATATTTTTATATCCAGTTACGCCAGCACCATTTGTTAAATATGCTTTCTTTTTTCCATTTGATATTTTTTGCTTTTTTGTCAAAAATCAGGTGTTGGAAGGAGTGTGGATTAATATCTAGGTCCTCAATTCGGTTCCATTGGTCCTCCTGTCCATTCTTATGCCAATACCAGGCTGTTTTCAGTACTGGAGCTCTGTAGTAGAGTTTGAAGTCAGGGATTGTGATGCCTCCAGAAGTTTTTTTATTGTACAGATTGTTTTGGCTATCCTTAGTCATCAGAGAAATGCAAATTAAAACAACTCTGAGATTCCATCTTACACTTGTAAAAATGGCCAAGATTAAAAACACTGATGACAACTTATGCTGGAGAGGTTGTGAAGTAAAGGGACCACTCCTGCAGTGTTGGTGAGAATGCAATCTGGTAAAATCCCTTTGGATGTCAGTGTAGTGATTTCTCAGTGAGAAAGCAACCTTCCTCAAGACCCAGTAATACTACTTTTGGTATATATCCAAAAGATGCTCAATCGTGCCACAAAGACATGTGCTCAACTATGTTCATAGCAGCATTGTTTGTCATAACCAGAAGCTGGAAACAACCTAAATGCCCCTCAATAGAAGAATGGATAAGGAAAATATGGTACATTTACACAATGGAGTATACACACAAAAAAAAGAAAAAAGAAAAAGAAAAAAATCTTGAATTTGCAAGCAAATGGATGGAGCTAGAAAACATTTTGAGTGAGGTAACCCAGAAAGACAATTATCACATGTACTCATTCACAGGTGGTTTTTAAACATAAAACAAAGAAAACCAGCCCACAAATCACAATCCCAGAGAACTTAGACAACAATGAGGACTCTAAGAGAGACATACATAGATCTAATCTACATGGGAAGTAGAAAAGGACAAGATCTCCTGAGTAAATTGGGAGCATGGGGACCATGGGAGACATTTGAAGGGGAGGGAAGAAGTAGGGAGGGGAGCAAGGAAAAATGTAAAGCAATATAATAATAATAATAATAATAATCTATATTCTTTTCTTTTCTCACTGTTTTATTCTTACTTCATTTGCAACAAAAATGAACACAGAGCCACCCTACCAATAATAATGTGTGGCGTATTCAGTACTAGATTCCTGTTCTTGTCTCTCCTAGTCTTTCTTGTTGCTGACGATGACAGGAGTTTTGTTTGTTTGTTTCTTTTTTTTTTTTTTTTTT
>NW_026067944.1:16020189-16041474 GCF_014885135.2 Alexandromys fortis | reverse complement strand
TCTCCAGTCCAAAGAGCAGTCAGGGTTCCCTGCCCTGTGGGAAGTCCAAGGTCCTCCCTCTTCCATCCAGGTCTAGGAAGGTGAGCATCCAAACAGACTAGGCTCCCACAAAGCCAGTACATGCAGTAGGATCAAAACCCAGTGCCGTTGTCGTTGGCTTCTCAGAACAAGTAGTAACCAGCATACTGTCTTTTCATCTAAAGCAGAGAGGATACCTGTAGGCAAATTGTTATCTTAACCTAGAAAATTAATATGCTACAGATGGCATAGTGGAAGAGACAGGAAGCAACCAACTCCCTGACAATATTTTATTTTAACCGAGTGAACCACAGTCATCTCCAGTTGTACATTTAGCATGAGAGAAAATAGGTCTTGCTTACTGTATGTCATTACAGATTGGGTTACTGATTCTCATTGTGGAATCTTTTCCCAATAAATACATGTATACTAGAAAATCAATGGAGGATACAGCATGACAGTATAAATTAAAAAGATTTCTAGAGTACATTTTTTAGGCTAAATGGGAGACTTTTCCTAAAATGTTCTTGTAATTAGATCTGAGATGTCTTACAAAATATCAAGTTTATCGAGGGATTTATGGGAAGGGATCAAAACCACTAAAGACTTTCAAAAAGTCATATGGGAACCTGCTACTGTAGAAGTATCCATGTATGTGTACATAGAAACATATACATACAAACAGGCATACATGTAAAAAGAGTTAAAACAGAGTTAACCTATCCTGGGGCAACAATGAATGTCCATACTAAATAATACAGATTAACAAATAAAAGGCCCATTTCCAGGTTTGGGTTTCCTCCTTTGGACTTAGATCCCCTAATTTCTAAACTTAGAGACTATTGACAATGCTCATGGACACTCTCCAGACTTGTGATGGTAAGATCCAATTACTGAGGATGCCACACACTTGCAACATGAAACATTGAGAAATGAAGCTGGTACTAACCTGGCTAGTTTTCAGTTTTGGAAGTTGCTATCCATATTACAGGAAGAGAAATCAACCATCCACTTTATCACCAACTGTGAACCTTTGGAGCTACAGAAATGATTGGCTTGATAAGACATGTACATAGGTGCAAACACCATGGGAGAAAGCAACCACTTTATAAATGGACTGAAGTTCCACTCCCCAAGGTGACACACATACCTGGCACCATTATCTAACGAAGAACAATTTATTTTCAATAGTGTAATTACTTCTCTGGTAGCTTTATCTATTATTCTCCTAAAAATAAACCATATTAATAAATTAAGAATAAGGAAAATTTAGAAATTTGAACCTTGAAGGTATTCGAGGTCCCTCTGGCATACCGTTTTAAAAAATGAGGCATTTTAATCACAATCTATTGAAACACGAGCTGTTATTTTTTGGTATATATGATTATGAGACATTTTAGGAGAAAAAGACAGAGGGTGAAAATCATGATTGCAGCAATTTACTTATATAAAAGCAAAGACAATTTATATTTTAATCCCATTTCTTCATAAAACATCGATGACTGTTTTATCATCAAGCCTTGCTTGACTGGAAGGTTGTTTTGATTTTATAAATAGATAGGAGCCCATGTGATTTCCAAATAGTTATTAATGCTTCGAGGAGACTGAGATTGTACAGAATTTATCTGGTTGTGTCAATCGCGAGGTCATGTAACTTATTTTGTAAATTTAAAAGACTTAGCTGTAAGTTTCTTCTTGGAAGACCTTTATTCAAGGAGAGCAGATGGTAATTGTCAGTGCACGGGGAAACATACGGAGACGCCTGTATGTGGTATTTACAGCTATTATGGAAAGCAAAACCTATAGAGCTGCAAGGAACCTCATGATATCTGAAAATGCTGTATTTTATTTATGGCACAGAACTATTGGCACCTCATGGAAATAAACTGAGAGCTAGCTGAATTATTTGGAAGCCCTTTATCTTTTAAAATGAAGTCCTGTAAGTCAGGAATGCTTGCTTCTGCTCTGCAGTTGGTCTTTAATTGTTAAACTTAAAATATGTTATAGGTATTGCTCTTATTATTTAAAAGTATGCAGAGGATCTGTACTTTTACTAACAGTTTAGAGTTCACAGGCTTGTTTTGCTCTTTCTTGCTTTAAAACCTTTTTATTTTTCATTTTACAAAATCTAGTGTGTGGTGGAGGGGACACATGTGGACCATAGCACACACGTGAAGGTTAGGGGACAATGGACAAGAATCTGTTCTCCCTTTCTATCATGTGGTTTCTGGGAGTTGAACTCAGGTCTTCAGGCTTGGTAATAAGTAACTTTACCCACCAAACCATCTTGCTGGGTCATCATTCTTATCTTCAAAATATAAGCATCTTGGGAAAGGCCTCTCCTGAACTACTTGCTCTTTGTTCAGTCTTGGGATTTTGAAATTCTTTTTATTCCAGCTTAGATAGCTCTTTAAAACATAAAATTGATAGTATCGAATTTCTCCCTGAAATTTTTAAATGGCTCTTCTACGGCACTATATCTCAGGACTTAATGACAATTGTTTATCAATGGATCAGATCATCTTACCAAAATATTCATAAACTGTTTTCCCTGAATTTTTTACATCATCCCTTCTGTTCCGTAAACTCAGATGACAAAGATCAACTTGGATCAAGCTGTGATATCTTCTTTTATACAGGAAAAGCAGTTTGAATCAATGAGCATGATCAGATTAAAAAAAAAAGAAAAATAGCTTCATACTGACTGAAATTTCTTCAGACAAACCTCCGTGGATAGAGAACTGCAGCATGCCAATTTGTTGGCCAAAAAGAGTTACTATTTTTCCCTGAAGGAGGAAGCAAAGTAGGAATTCATTAATAGTTCAGGCTAATCATGGCTTGTGCCTGCATGTTGAATAGGTTAAGTTAAAGTACAGGCTTGACCTATGATAAAGATGAATGGATAGAGGAGACTAGGGTTGCATGGCGTTGTGGGTTCCTCTGCGAAGAAAATACTGTCAGCCAGCCACACACCCTCCTTTAAACTTGCCACAAGGTCATATAGCACTTGTTGGCTTTGAATTAGCTGTTAACAGAATGACCTTCAACTCCTGTTTCTTCTGCCTCTGCTATCTGAGTAATTAAATTACAGGCATGCATCATCATTCCTGCCCTGACTTGCTAACCTATTTTTGTTATATGCAGGACGTTTATCCATACTGTTGTTTGATAGACATCAATTTACTTAACATTTACTGAGCACTTCATCTACTTGCATCTTTTACATGCTGACGTGCAAGCTTCTATGTCGTAATTAAAAAGTGGATAGTGCCATCGCCATCACCAAATGGAGTCAGTGCCTCCTAGAGTTAGAATTTGTTAGTTTAGCATGAGTTATTACCCTCCCCACTTTGGGCATGGACCTGCCATATTCAATAACATCTCTGTGCTTATACTGTGCATATTTAAAATTTGAACCTCTTTGAAGGCAGGGATTTTTCTCGATTGCTTTTATTGAGAAATGCCTAAATGTATCAATTCCATGTAACTGTGATGAAGTACTGATTTGACTTAAGAAGTAAAGAAAACTTTTGAGTCAGGGCTTTGGAAGTTCAAATCTGAGATTAGGCAGCACTATGGTTTGGGGATACTGATGAGAGAGGCAACAATATATGTTGGAGCAAGTGTGAAGACAGAGGAGAGATACACACACATGCACACACGCGCGCGTGCACACACACACACACACACAGAGAGAGAGAGAGAGAGAGAGAGAGAGAGAGAGAGAGAGAGAGAGAATATGAACAGGGCCTGGAGTCTTTTAGGAGCCTATGTCAGGAATTCAACCTTTAGCATCTCACCAGGAAACCCTTGAAAGATCGACAATACCTTCTAATATGCCACAACTTCACACATGTCATTTGGAGGTCAAACATCTAACCCACAGTACTTACAACCAATATACCAGAGCAGGGATTTGTAAATAGAGACTGCACTTTGTTTCCCAGCTGCCCAGACTCAAATAATCACATAGAAGCTGTATTAGTTACAACACTCTTTGACCAATGGCTCAGGCGTACTTCTAGCTAGTTCTTACATCTTAAATTAATCAATTTCTGTAGTTTTACCACAAGGCTCATGGCTCATGGTTTGTTACCTCTCGCCTCTTGATCTGTTACATAGCATCTGCCTTCTTCTCCCTCTATTCCGTTTAGTTCTCATGCCTACCTGTCACATAGGTGCCATGTAGGCCTCATGCCTGCCATAGGTCAAATCAACTTCTTTATTAACAAATGGTAACAAAACATATTCACAGCACACAGACGGAATCTCACATCCGGGATTATTAAAATCAAGGGCAAGAAAAAGTATTATACACACCTATTACAGGAAAGTCTAAGCTTTTGACTTCGTGACACTGTATTGCCATTAGTACTGTTAAAAAAAATCGTTTACGTTTTGTTTGTTTGCTTCGTTTGTTTGTTGTTGTTGTGCATGTGAGTGTGTGTGCTTATGTGTGTGTGTGTATGTGTGTGCATAGGGCAGAGAAGTTACTCAGGAATTCCATATTTCATTTAATTTTCTATCTGTCTCTCTCTCTTTCTCTCTCTCTCTCTCTCTCTCTCTCTCTCTCTCTCTCTCTCTCTAACTGCAGGTTCTCTCATCAAATAGTCTAGCCTTGTTTGCAAGTGAGATCCGGTTTTGTGTTGGGTCCCATTCGTAGCCTACCCTGCAAGGTCTGTGATTGACAAGATGCAAGTTAGACCAGCCAGTGTCACGTTAAGCAAAGGAACAGAAAATAATATATTTTTTCCAGTGAAAATATTTCAATTTTAGCTCCAAGTACATAAAAAATAACTAGCATAATAAACCTTTTAGAATGAGGTAGAACAGAGAGGAAAATCTAAACTATTTTGGCCAAGAAAGTACAAAAAAAATCTTTAAAACAAACAGAAAATTTGAAAGGATGGTTTAGAAAATTCTGATTTATCTCTTGCCGTTTCTTCTGTGTTTGGGGGAAGTTGGGGCAGACTGGATGTGTCCTAAACCTAGGCTGTCTGCAAACCTGCCAATAAAGAAGCTGTACGGCAAATGACTCACACGTATAAGAATAAAAACCCCACTGAGATTTCCCCAGGGAACCAACGTCTTCGGACTCTAGGTTTCTAAATACTCCCTTCTCTTTTGCCTTAGATATCAAAGATGTTGGGTTCTACTGACTCTTAGAAATACGTCACATGTTTGTGCTGTCAAGCAACAGCCTGTGAATGGATAGTGAGAGCAGAAAGAGCCCTTCTTCAGGTAAGCCGATTATAAAAGGGCAGAAATAGTTTAAGTGGAGTAAGTACTTAGGATGTTAGGGTGGCAGATTGAAGGGGAGGAAACAATGGATGATTTATTGGTTGTCTTGTTTTTTTTTTTGTTTATTAAAACTTCCTGTTTTTTTTTCCCAGAGAAAATATTAAAAAATATTTCCCAAGTGTTCGGGGATTATGTTGGAAAAGTCCAAGCATTTTCCTTAAAATCTATCAGTGCCTTCTTTGATTCTATGTTGATGAGCAAAGCATTACTCCAGTGCAACTGGTGTGTGGTCACAACTCAAAGATTTTAAAAGATTGTTTTTAATTTTCAAATAATCGGAACAAAACCATGAGAGATATAGATGGTTCTTTCACTAACTATACCTACCTAACTCTATGGAGACAGATATGAAAAATATCTTGTATCCCATGGGAAGGATGCTGTGTAACAGATTAATAAGTGCCTTTCTTGTTCAACATGATTAGTAAAATACATTGTTATTACTCTCAACACTGTAATTTTCTATCTGAAAATGCATTTCTTGTGCTGATCATACCAATCAAAGCATTCTTATTATTTCCCAGAATATCCAATGACTAGGGCTTCTAGTGCTGTGAATAGATGCCTTGACCACAGTCACTCTTATAAGGACACATTTAATTTGGGGCTGGCTTACAGAGGTTTAGACCATGATCATCATGGTGGTGAAAAGCAGGGCAGCATGTAGGCAGGCACACACGGTGCTGGACAAGTAGCTAAGAGAAACGGTACATCCAAAATGGCAGGCAACAGGAAGGGACAGTGAACCACCAGACCTGGCTTGAACTTCTAAAACCTCAAAGCCCATTCCCAGTCGCACACTTCCTCTAACAAGATCGCACCCACTGCAGCAAGGCCACACCTCCTAATAGTAGCTCTTCCTATGGGCCCATGGGGGACATTTTTATGGAAACCACCACATTCCACTCCCTAGCACCCATAGCCTTACGGCATATCATAATGCAAAATGCATTTAGTCCAACTTCAAGAGTCCTCATAGTCTATAACACTCTCAAACTTGTTTAAAAGTGGAACGTCTCTTCTGAGACTCATAGTAATCTTTTAACTATAATCCTTGTAAAATCAAAGTGAAAAAGCAGATTGCATACTTCCAACATCTAATAACACAGAATATACAGTGCTTTTCCAAAAGGGAGCATAGCGAGGAAATGCTGTAACAAAGAAAGGCCAGAAACAACTGGGCAAACTCCAAACTCTTCATCTCTGTATCTGATGTCAGAACACTCTTCAGATCGCCAACTCCTTTCAGTTTTGTTCACTGCGACACATGTCTTTTTCTGAGGCTGGTTCCATTCCCTGTTAGCAGATCTCCTTGGCAGGGATCCCACTACTCTGGCGTCTCCAAAACCCTAGGGTCTCCAATGTAATCAGGGCTTCACCTTTATAGCTTCACGCAATAGCTGAACAACCTTGGCTCATGCCTGGCCTCAGCGACTTTCTTTAGGAGGAAGATTCCATAGCTTCCTTTTCTTCTTGACTCAAAAGTCATACATATCTTGCTGAAGCTGCCAAGGAAAAGCTGCTTCCTGGGTCTGGAACATGACCCCCTCCTTCGATTACGTCTTCACCAACTTTTCGTTTTTAATGGTTTCCTTCTCTGATTAAGCTTGATTGTTCTTGAACGCCATCTCTAGATAAGGCTGGCCTCAAATTCAGAGATGCTCCAGCCTCTGTCGCTTGAGGACTGGGATTGAAGTCATGCATCACTATACCTGGCCCTAAGATTTCCTTTTGACTTTTCTTTGTATCCTTTTCTCAAGTTGGAGCATGGCTGGACAGGGTCACCACTCCCTTTAATTCACTTAGCATCAGTTTTTTTTTTCTTTAAACTTTTTAATCTACAGTTTACATTTTTCCTTCCTCAGCTTGCTCTTTTTCATTATACACCTACTTAAGCTGGGCACTATCATAGCCAGTGTTTAGAAATCTCCTCCGTCAAAGCTGTTAATCCATAACTCTTCAATTTAGCCTCAGGCATATTATTTTTTTAGACAAGGACAGAGAGCAGACACACTTTCCACCAAAACATCACAAGAATGGTATTTAGGTCACACATTAATGTTTCCCTCTGAAATCTCTTGAGCTGGTCCTGAATGGTCTGAATCATCCTCATCACGACTGTCTTCCATGCTCCTACTGGTATGGCCCATTAGGCCTACTTAAAGTGTCCAATCATTTTTCTAGTCTAATGTCCCAAATGATTTCATATTCCCCCAAACAAAACGTGGTCTATCATAGCAGTACGGTAATCCCTGGTAGCAACTTCTGTCTTAGGATTTCTATTACTATGAATAGACGCCATGACCATGGCAAATCTTATAAAGAAACATTTAGTTTCAGGCTGATTTATGGTTCAGAGGTTTAGTCCATTATCATCATGGCAGAAAGCATGGTGGCACACAGGTAGACATGGTGCAGTAGAGGTAGCTGAGAACAGCAGGCAGCAGGAAAGGACTGTGAGCCATTAGACCTGACTTGAGCTTCTGAAACCTCACAGCCCAGTGACATACTTCCTCCAACAAGGCCATACCTAGTCCAACAAGGCCCCACTTTTTAATAGTGTCACTCCCTGTGGGTCTATGGGGTCCATTTTATTCGAACTGCCACACAAACCATTGAATTAGAAACGAAGGTAGAGTTTAGGCCATTCTGAAATGCTGGTGACATTATCCAGTGGGCTGGGTCCCACACAATATGAAAAGGGAAAAAAAGAGAAAGACAGTTCAATGCTAAGGAGATATTTTGTCACCATCTCTCAAATGCCATGGCACTGGTAAACAGAATTTTTGCTTTAGGAAATGTAATTATCCCACTTTGAATAACTCTGAATAGTAATTAAACAATGAGCCAACAGATTTAAATGAAGTAACATACAGTATCTCTTCTTTCATTTCATTTTCTTTCAAAGGTGTGGTGAGGATTCTAGACCTTAATTTTGCAGCCTGACTGTACATGTAAAGAGGTGGGGGAAAACACTTTATCCACGAACACATGTCTGTGTCGTAGGCTGAGCCAACAGTGATCTGTGCGAGTACACAATCATGTTCACTAAACTCTCCTGGCCAAAGCTTTTTGGATGTCCTAGGGCTCCATCCTCAAGGACCTCATATCTTCTTGATATCTTTAATTAATTAGTTAGTTAATTAATTTTATGTGTGTGAGTGCTTTGCTTGCATGTGCATCTGTGTACAGTGTGTGCCTGGTGCCTGCAAAGGCCAGAAGAAGTTGTTGATTCTGTTGGGATTGGAGTTAGAGAGGATTGAAAGTTGCTGTGTGAGGCCTGAGAACTGGACCTGGGCCCTCTGTAAGAGCAGCCAGTACTCTTAAGCTCTAAGCCATCACTTCAGTCGCTTGCTGGATAACTTTATTAACCATATAGTGTTTAATAACGATTAAGATAAATTTTGGGCAACTATGTTTCCAACTTTTTGCTTGTTTATTTTTTTTTGCAACAGGATTTGACATCCTACCAAATGGCTGACTTTAAATTCTTTACCATACTTCTGCCTTTTTCTTCTTAGGTGCCACTCTGCTAGGCAGGAACCACCATGCTTGACCCAACTTTGTTTTGTTAAAACAAGAATTTGTATTTTTTTTTATTTTAGATTTGAAAGGGTATCGATACCCTTCTGAGGCTCTAAATCTAAAAACAGGCTATTTCAGTATTTACCCCTTTAGCTGCTGTGACGAAAGAGCTGCCAAAAAGCAACCCATGGGAGGAAGGGTTTATCCTGCTCACATCTTAAGGCAACAATGCAGCATGGCAGCAGGGGTGTCGTGGGAGGGACAGTGCCCACAGGAACAGAAAGGAAGGGCTTATTCTTCTCAGTTTTTGAGGGTATAGTCAGAAGAGCAGAAAGAACTGTGGGGGACTGTGGCCACATGAACACAGGCTGCTCATTTATATCTTGGCAGGTCAGGAAGCAGAGGGTGATACATTTCAGTACTCAAGTGGCTTTCTCTATTTTTTCCTTCTGCCTGGGACACAGCCCATTGGATAGTGCCACCATTATTAAGGGCAGGTGTTCCTCTTCAGTTAATCATGTTGTAAAAGTCCCCATGAATATATTAGGAGTGTATTTCGCTAATATTTTAGGTATTTCTTAATTAAACCCTGTTGACAAAATTAATGATCAAATTACTAAATCAATGTTATAGAACATTAGGATATTTAATTACCTCAATGCTAATCTTGATTTCTGAATAAGTAAAAAATGTATTCAAAATATGTCTTAAGGAAACAAGACTACAGATGATGCATTTCTAAAGGAGTGGCCACTGATATGACTCAGATGATAAAAGACTTGATATCCCAAGGAATTCAATCCCTGGGACTGATGTGGTAAGAGAAAACAGTGTTAACTTCTGGCATTCACAAGCACTTGAGCACACATAGGCACACAGAGATGAATAAATATGATAAGAAGATGAGGTTTTTAAATCCTCATAATAATAAACTTAATGCTTTTAAACATTGTTATAGCACCATGTAGTCTTCACCAATATATTAATTCCTGTAGAAATTTAGAGCAGCTTTATGATCACTTAGTTCAAACTCCCATTTCTTTTGGTATAGAAATTTAAGTAATGTGTTTAAGTATGCTCTGATAAAGAATAGTGAAACTTGGGTTTTTGTGTAGGTTAATAGATTCCATAGTTCAGTTTATTTTTTAGAGTTTTAGATTCACATAGCAGAGAAGATATTTTCACTTTTCCTCTCTCTAAAAGATAAATATTTACAACCTCAAATAGCTAGTGATAAAAATCCTCAAGTCCCTTCTTCAGGCTGCAGAAATCTTTGTGGAAGAGAATGTGGAAAGACTGTTGGATATGGAAGGAATGGATGATACCAACAAAATTGTCTTCTAGACACGATAGGATACACAGACACACAACCTCATAGATACTGTCACATCATGAATAGGGCCTGAACAGTTACAATCTGGATGGGGAAGTAGACACGAGCTCCTACCCCCAACCAAGAAGCTCTCTCCAATTAGTAACTATTCTCAAAGGAATAAATAGTTTCTCCAACAGAGTCTCAGTGGGTACACTAAGCCAAACTTAAGTGCAGTATCCAAACACAGTAATAAATGGCCAACACAAAATAAACTCAATGGTATTTCTAGAGATTTTTTTTTGTCTCAGATTGCTTTGTTTTGCATTTTTTCAGGCTTACTCATCTTTTGCTTCTATATCATAGTTTCCAGTTTTGAGTTTTTATAACTGTGGGAGTGTGTGTGTGTTAGTTCTTTTTGTTTGTTTTGCTTTCTTCTTGTTTGTATTTTCTATTTGCTTATTTGTTTTCTTAAAAAAAGCAAAGAAGGCATGATGTTGGAAAGGTAGGGAGGTAGGGAGGATCTAGGAGGAGATGAGGGGAAACCATGATCAGAATATATTGTAAGAAAATAACTTTATTGTCAATATAAGATTAATGAAAAAATTTGCAGTCTGATTGATCTATCTGATTTATAAATGCCACCACCTGGGGGAATATTTATTTGCCCACAGAACATTAGAGGGGTAACTACAGGGATAGGGGTGGGAGAAGAATTACTGAGAAATGTTATGTAATGGGGTTGTGAAAAACAGAGACTTACTGTGACCTACAGTAGAGGAGTGACCATCAAGAGATCATCAGAGCTTTCTGTTTGGGAAGAAAAAAAAAACTGAGAAGATCTTTTCATTTCCAGGTGCTTGAAACCTTTGTGCCCTGTTGCTGATGGTGGATGAAGGATGAATCTGCGTGGTGATGTGTCAGTCTGGGCAGTGCAGTTTTGATCAATAGTGTGTCTCTAATCTGTCTCTCCAGACATGACTGTCTACACAACTAGATCAAATCGGCATGCAGCCTGGATTTGTTTTCACATTTCATGGCCACACAGACAGATTTCAAAGAAATGTGACAGTCCTTGGATTCCCAAGTAACTGGACAGATCTCTGGGTCATTAGAAACTGCGAGAGTGTCAGTGAAGATGTGACAAGGTCCCACAAGGGGAGCGTTTGCCACAGTTACAAGAACAGTTTGAGATCTCTCTGTGTGGAAGCAACCAGTTTCTTAAATTTAGCACAGATGGTTTGGCCTTTACAGCAGCCCTGTGTATGCAGTCAGCTTTTAATTCAGCAGGCTCAGGTATTTTGAGAAATCTTACCAATGTGAAGATTCCCTGAACTGGTAGCTTTTGCTTAGGTATCAGAATCAGGAATAAAGTTTTCCTATAATTTCTCGTGGAAAGCCACAAAACCCTTATTTGGTCATTTGGAAAGTGTCATTTTCCTTTGCCAACAGAAGTTTGAGTATACATTGTCTTATTAATGGTAGATTCTAACATCTCTAAGCTGAGATGTTGGATCAGAGACACACACAACACAGTCCTCGGGAGTATATACAATATCAAGAAATCCAGTTAAGATGATTGACAGGCAACAAATGTTCTGTGTCAGAGATGGTTTCAAACCGATAAGTGGAATCTCTATAGAGGATTTACTTGCCAATGATAGTGATTTCCTTAAATAAACGTGTCATTCACAGGAGTTTATATCCCAAAGGGGTTATACGGGTTTTGAAATTCAGTCTTCTGGGAAGTTTCCCATGTAGCGTTTGTTTGGTCCTGATTCAAGCAGGCTGGGTTAATTTGTTCACGCAAGAAACAGAAACAGAATCTCAAGTGGGGCATGTACTGTTTCCAATGTAAATGGAATCCAAGAATATAACAAAACAGGTAACAAGCAAGAATTACAGTTACAATATTTACTACTTTATCTTTTATCATAACTAAGGAAAACCATAATTATAAATTTCTAAGCATCAACTCCATCAAAGACTCCAGAAGGGCCGGGTGGTGGTGGCACACACCTTTAATCCCAGCACTTGGGAGGCAGAGGCAGGCGAATCTCTGTGAGTTTGAGGCCAGCCTGGTCTACAAGAGCTAGTTCCAGGACAGGAACCAAAAGCTATGGAGAAACCCTGTCTTAAAAAAATCCAAAAAAAAAAAAAAAAAAAAAAAAAAAAAAAAAAAAAAAGACTCCAGAAAGATATAATATTATCTAAGTAAACAGAAAGTACATTGCAAGCAACTTAAGAATTCTAGAATTGACAAGAGACATCTTGCTATCTGGACAGTCACCCAAAGTTCTTCTGTATCATTGGAACACCCATCTTTAGCTTACAGTCCCATAGTATCTGGCAGACTTTTCCATGAAGCAGGAAGTTTCAAAGACAGTTCAACCTATATTAACAGTTTGTCAGTAACTTTCTTCTGTCATGAAAAGTCCTATGTTCTTAAAACATTTTAAATGCATATTTTGAAGGTCTTTGAAAGATTTGAAGAATCCCCATCTATCTGAAATATATCTCTGTACATCTAGAAAACCTAAGTAACCTGACTAGAAGTTTGGCTATTATAGATGACTATTTATTAACTGTATTTCTTAATTATTCATTACATTTTTAAATGAGCTGCACAAACACAATACCTTAATCAAGAGCAGAAATATACACATAACAAAATTGACCTTAAATTTGTATGAATAAACCAAGGCCCATACCAATGCAAAGTATTTATTTCTATAACGTGTCCCCCTTTAAATATAAACAAACATTTATAAACAATATTTGAAATTTAGGCATAGTTTTTCTCCAAACTACTTCCTGCTTTTTGTTGGGTGAAGTCTTTTTGGGGGTGTTCATGGTGACCTTTCATGGGGAAACAATATTAGTCTAAAGAGAGTTCAGAAAAAAAATAGAGTTCACCTTCTAATGAAATGATCATATTTTTTTCTTTCAGTTTATTTATATAGTAAAGTACATTGACATATTTTAGCATGTTGAAACATCTCTTCATCTCTGGGATGAAACCAACTTGATAATTTTTTTGATATGTTCTTGGATTTGATTTGCCAGTATCTTATTGAGTATTTTTGCATCTATGTTCATGAGTGAGATAGGTCTGTAGTTCTCTTTCTTAGTAAGGTTTTTATGTGGTTTGGATATCAGGGTAATTGTAACCCTGTAAAAAGTTTGGCAATGTTCCCTCAGTTTCTATTGTGTGAAACAAATTGAGAAGTATATGTATTAGCTCTTCTTTAAATTCTGGCAGAATTCTGCACTGAAACCATCTGGCCCCAGGCTTTGTTTTGGTTGGGAAGCTTTTGATGACTGCTTCTATTTCCTTAAGGGTCATAGGTCTTTTTAACTTGGTCATCTGGTCTTAATTTAATTTGGGTATATGATACCTATCCAGAAATTTTTCCATTTCTTTTAGATTTTTGAATTTTGTGGAGTACAGGTTTCCAAAGTATGACTTAATATTTCTCTGGATTTCCTCAATATCTGTTGTTAAGACCTTCTTTTTATTTCTGATTTTGTTAATTTTGATACTCTCTCTGTCTTTTGCTAGTTTGGATAAGAGTTTGTCTATCTTGTTGATTCTTTTCAAAGAAACAGCTCTTTGTTTCATTGATTTTTATACTGTTTTCTTTGTTTCTATTTTTGTTGATTTAAGCCCTCAATTTGATTATTTCCTGGCATCCACTTCTCCCATGTGAGTCTGCTTTGTTTTCTCTTTTTCTAATTAAGAATTTTTCAGTAAAACCTTTTCTCATTTTACATTATCCTGGTTCCTACTTCCTCCCGTCCTCTCTCCCTTCTCTTCACCTAACCCCCCTCCACTCCTCAGATAAGATAAGGTTCCTTATGGTGAGTCAACAAAATGAGACACTTCACTTCAAAATAAGACCAATGCCTAGTGAGGAGTCTGCTTCTTTTTGTTCTAGGGCTTTCAGGTGTACTGTTAAATTGCTATTATGAGATTTATCAACTTTCTTTATGTAAGCACTTAGTGCTATAAACTTTCTTCTTAGTAATGCTTTTATAGTGTCCCGTAGGTTTGAGTATGTTGTACATTCATTTTCATTGAATTCTATGAAGTCTTTAACTTCTTTCTTTAGTTCTTCCTTGACCCAGTGGTGATATAATTGAACACTGTTTAATTTCTATGAGTTTATAGGCATTCTGCACTTCCTTGTTATTGAATTCTAACTTTAAGGCATGGTAATTTGATAAGATACAGGGAGTTTATTCCTTTATTACTATTATTATTTTGTATCTGTTGAAGTTTGCTTTGTTACCAAATATGTTGTCAATTTTAGAGAAAGTTCCATGAAGTTCTGAAAAGAAGGTATATTCTTTTTGGGTGAAATAGTCTATAGATGTCTGTAAGCTAATTTGAGTCATGACATCTGTTTTTCTTATTTCTCTGTTACATTTCTTTCTGGCAAACCTATCCATTGGTGACAATGGGGTGTTGAAGTGTCCTATTATTAATGCATGGTGTTTAATGTGTGATTTAAGCTTTAGTAATGTTTCTTTTACAGATGTGGGTACTCTTGTATTTGGGGCATGAATTTCAGAATTGAAACTTCATCTTGATGAATTTTTCCTCTGATGAGTAATAAGTGTCCTTCTCCATCTCTTTTGATTGATTTTAGTTTGAAGTCTATTTTGATAAATATTAGGATAGCTACATCTGCTTGTTTCTTAGATTCATTTAATTAGAAATCTTGTCCTAACCCTTTAGGCTGAGGTAATGTCTATCTTTGTGGTTGAGGTGAGTTTCTTGTATATAGCAGAAGGATGGATCCTGTTTTCATATCCATTCTGTTAGCCTGTGTTTTTCTATAGGTGAATTGAGTCTATTTATATTAAGAGATATTGATGACCAATGATTGTTAATTCTATTGAGGATGTGAAAATCTAATTCTTAAAGAATATGGACATACTATTTATCTGAGGATTTTCTTTATTTTCAAATTTTTTAAAAAAATCACTTCCATTAATTCTTTATGGCTAAAACTTAAAGCCATTTCTTTTTTTATTTATTTGTTAGTTTTTGAGCCGGTTTCTGTGTGTGTGTGTGTGTGTGTGTGTGTGTGTATTTGGAACCCGTCCTGGAACTCGCTTTGTAGATCAGACCAGCCTCTGCCTCCCGAGTGTTGGGGTGTGCCACCACCACCTGACTGAAAGCCATTTTTAATCATGTAGATAATGTGTTTTTAAAGTATAATAAATTATGTACATTCCACAAAACCTATTTATATGTAATGTTTTTATGTGTATTGAATAATTATTAAAAACTTCCACATTTAAGCATAAAATGTTTTACCAACTGAATTATTTTAAATTCAATTAAAATTTAAATATTTAAATTCAATTTAATATTTTTACACATTTAATTGAATCATCATTTCAGTATATAAAACACTTTGTGAACTGGTGAGAAAGTGAACTTTTTGTTTTAGGTTAAGTCTAGACCATATAGGCACAAACTTAATAGCAGCAGAAGTAATTTCCTATAGTTTATTCCTCTATGTCACTACTGGGGTCTTTACACCAATGGGAAGCTCTTCATTAAATGGTAATTCATGGCACATATCCTGAAAGTCAAAAAGCTCCTTAGTTAAGTATATGGTATGCTCCCCTCCCCCAGGAGTTTTGCCATTCATAGGCTTCTTCCACTCCAAAGCAGTGTTTGTATGTGACAGGTCAGCCATGCTGGTCATTACCTTTCTTCGTATTTGTATGGGGAACATGTGTCAATAGGTAATTAAGGACGTTTTCTTCATGTCTGAACCATTGTTAGAAATGGGAAATGATGGCCACAGTTTGAGGTTCTACTCTCAAGACTGAGTGTTTAGTTCTGAGACCCAGAATATATCCTTTAGGAAACAAGCTGAATGTTATGGAGGCCTTTTTTTTAAATTTAGGACCCAGACAGCTCAAGAGTATCCTCACTAAGGAAAGCACTTGCCCTTTGACCATAAGGGCCTGAACTCAATCCCCAGAACCTATGCAAAAAAGTGTCAGGTATAGTTAAGCATACTCATAATTCAAGTGTTGGAAAGTTGGTGAAAGTCAGAACCCGGGTCTCACTGGCCAGCCAGCTTAGCCTACTCAGTAAACTCTAGACCAATGAGAGACCTGGAGATACAAGGTGGATGGATGACTCCTCAGGAACAATACCAGAGGTATCCTCTGTAATCGAAAACTGTTCATTTGCTTCCTGGCTACCCAGACCAGGATAATTGCACAGAAACTATATTAATTACAACACTGTCCTATTAGCTCAGACTTCTTATTAACTAATTCTTACATCTTAAATTAACCCATTTCTTAGATGGCTCTAGAAAACATCATATTGAGTGAAGTAACCCAGACCCAGAAAGACAAATATCATATGAACTCACTCATAAGTGACTTTTAGACATAAAGCAAAGAAAACTAGCCTAGAAATCGCAATCCCAGAGAATCTAGATAACAATGAGACCCTAAAAGAGACATATATGGATCTAATCTACATGGGAAGTAGAAAAAGACAAGATCTCCTGAGTAAAATGGGAGCATGGGGACCATGGGAGAGGAGAGAAAGGGAAGGAAGCAGAGAAAAATGTAGAGCTTAATAAAATCAATAAAAAGGTGGGGGGAGATGCAGACCTGCCAGAGAAGACAAGCTTCCTGCTTGCTAGGAAACACGTGAGCCTTTCTCTGTTTGCTATCCTCTTTCCTGACCATTCCCTTCTCTGACCCAGGTAGACACTCTGGGCTGTAGCCACACCTTTTCCCCACCAACTCTGAAGCAGGCCTTGTGGAGAAGATCCTCCCGAAACCACCTCCTACAACCTCAAACTATTCTTTAGAAAATAGAGCTGTCTGTACATTTATATTGCTAATTGTTAATTAAATAAACAATTCCTGTTCTAAAAAAATAATTAACCCATTTCTATTAATCTGTGTATCGCCACAAAAGTTGTGAACGATTGGTAATGTTCCAATGTGTCCTCCTTTGGCAGCTACATGGTGCCTCCTTCAATCCATCACTTTCTTTCTATGTCTCTGGATTTGCCACCTGGCTTTACTCTGCTGAGCCATTGGCTGATACAGTTTTATTCATCGACTAATAAAAGCAATGCATATACAGAAGGCTGTTCCACATCAATCTGCTGCATCCATATGCGTGTGCGCAATGTGCATTGAATTCATCTCCACATGTACCCACAAATCTTGCTTAAGTCTAAAGGAAACAATGTATAAAATGCTTACTTATTATTATTATTTTTTTTCCGCTCCGGGAAGTTCTCTTTTATTTAGAAAACTCCTTTCCTCTCCTTCCTTTCGTAAAGTCCTATCAGGGATTTATTTTCTGGCTTAAAACCTTTTCTCTCATAGTTTTTTTTTATTATTTATTAAAGATTTCTGTCTCTTCCCCACCGCCGCCTCCCCTTTCCCTCCCCCTCCCCCAATCAGGTCCCCCTTCCTCGTCAGCCCAAAGAGCAATCAGGGTTCTCTGCCCTGTGGGAAGTCCAAGGGCCACCCACCTCCATCCAGGTCTAGTAAGGTGAGCATCCATGAAACTGCCTAGGCTCCCACAAAGCCAGGTCGTGCAGGAGGATCAAAAACCCATTGCCATTGTTCTTGAGGTCTCAGTAGCCCTCATTGTCCGCTATGTTCAGCGAGACCGGTTTTAACCCAGACTTTTTCAGACCCAGGCCAGCTGGCCTTGGTGAGTTCCCGATAGAACATCCCCATTGTCTCAGTGTGTGGGTGCACCCCTCGCGGTCCCGAGTTCCTTGCTCGTGAATGGATGAAGAAAGTATGGAATATATACTTATTATTTCTAATAAACAATGAATACACTGATCATTCCATTTCACAGTTTTACTTTTTATAGTTTTAATATTAACTCTATCAAGCTAACATACTCATTCCTATCAAGATTTTACTTTTTCAAAGAAATAATTAAGGCTATGATTCAAGAAATGTGAAGTTTAATAAGAATTTGGTCATCAAATTTGATTTTTCTTTCATTTCAAAGATAAACACTTGCAACTGTTTTCTAGAAAATATGTATATGTCATTAAGCTCTTATAGTCCTCAATTTCATTGAATGAATGTTTAATTTAATTTAAAAAATTAGTCAAAGTATTGCATTATTCCAGCATATGATTGTTATTTTTGTAGCAATAAATTTTCAACAGCAAAAGGAACTTCTGCTTGAATTAAAGTAAAAAAAAATCTTGCAAAATGAAAATATTGACTGGATACTATCATACAAACTCATTGGTCTGAGAAGATGGGGCTAGAGATACAGGCTGCTATGGAAATATGGTGCCCCAAATGTAACGAGTTATTTTTTTTTAACCAGTTATCAAGATGTAAGATGACATTACAAATCTTTAAGAAAGAAAGGGGAGGGATTCAGGTAAATGATGGTAATGTTAATAATGTGAAGGTCAAGGTTATAAATAAACACTGAAGGACTAGTGTCAAGAATGATTTCTGTTGGCTATTGTAGTTAGAGCCAAATGTTGTAAATGATGAGATCAGCCCAGTCACTCAAACAAACCACAAAGCTGACCTTCTTGTCCTAGTGACGGGTATGAAAACCCAACCCAGAATCTAAGAACAGCATGAGTGGAAGCAAACTTAGGTTCAGAGGATTCCAACTGAAACTATGTACTGAGGGACTGATGAAGTTTCAAGGTAGGAGCAGGTTAAGAGAATATGGTTACATGGCTGATTTCAGATTATGAGTTTGTCTCTGGCTGATTGAATGAGTATGGGATGTGTTTCAGTGTTTTTTTTTGTAAGTCTAAAAGAAGATTTTCTGTGTCTATATCAGCAAAGGAGTACCATAATCATCATTGCTTTTAAGAAATAACTTTATCAGTAAAGTAATTGGGAAACTTGTGGGTTAACTGATCTTTTCAGATAAACATTTTGCATAAATACGTCTTAAATATTTTTGTCTGTATTTACAGACAACTAAGTCATTTTTTTTTTGACTAGGTTTGAGAAAGTGCCATATGAATGACCAGAAGAGAGCGCTACAGAAAAGGGACTGACAAACAGACCCCTTCTTGCTGTTTCTTTAAAATGCAAAGTCACTTTTTATCATAAAGAACATGCTTTGTACTGGACTGAGCTCCCAAGATCCAGTTGAAGAGTGGAAGGAGGGAGAGTATGAGCAAGGAAGTCAAGACCATGAGGGGTTCATCCACTGAGACAGTTTGCCTGAGCTAATGGTTGCTCACCAACTCTAACTGGACTGGGAGTGAATGGACATGGGAACAAACTGGTCCCTCTGAATGTGGTTGACAGTTGGGGCAAACTGAGGGCCACTGATAGTGGAACTGGGATTTGTCTCTACTGCATGTACTGGCTTCTTGGGATCCTAGTCTCTTTGGATGTAAACCTTGCTCAACCTAAATGTACTAGGGAGGGCCTTGGACTTTCCATAGGCTGGGGTGCATTGCCCTCTGTTAGGACTGAAGGGGATAGGGTGGGAGAGTGTGTGGAAGGAGTAGGAGGAGGGGAGGAAGTGGAAATTTGGATTGGTATTTTTTAAATTAATAAAATAAAATAAGAACATGCTTTGTGATCACTTTTCTTCTTATGTTCTAATTGAAAATAGTTTTCTCATACAATATTTTCTGATCACAGTTCTCCCTCATTTATTTCCAGATCTTCCCCCCCCCTACCCACCCATCCAACTCCATACCTTCATTCATGTTCTCTTTAGAAAACAAACTGGGAAATAAAAGCAAACCAGAATAAAACAGAACAAACAGAAAAACTAAGAGAATCATGAGGAACACATAAGCATGCACACATATGCCCACATGTTTTAGTAAAACACATGAAGGACCAGTAAGGTGAAAAAAGGACAATGCCCAAGCAAAGCAATGTCCAAAATGACAACCGAGCTTGTTTTGTGTTTGCCACTTACTGCTAGACATGACGTCTGTGGTTTGTATACCCTGTGAGACTGCACTGGAAAAACTAATTAGTTTTTCCTTTGCAAGCACTTGTCTATTGGAGATAGCTTCTTGGTTTTGGATGAAGGCTCACATTCATACCCTAATCAGTCCTGAGACTCCATCTGACTAGGGCTTGTCGTTTTCTTCTTTGGAAATAAAAACTAAAGTCTTTCTGAGGAACTTAAATCAAAGCAGTGTAAATTAAGGGTGTTAATAATGGGGAATGCCCTAGAGCAATGGCCTCTGTGGGTCTTCTAACATCTAATGGGTCATTTAAAGTAATCTTTAAATGATGAAGTTGTTTTGATTTTAGTTCTAACAGATAGCCAGTATGTGATTATAATTTATGTACAATGAGGAAATTATCTTTATGCCTTTTTAAAAATGTATTTTTCTTCTCTTTTTAAAGTGTGTGCGTGTGTGTGTGTGTGTGTGTGTGTGTGTGTGTGATGTGTGTGAGGGTGACTGAAGAGGCCAGTAGAGAGTGTTAAATACCCGGAAGCTAGAGTTACAAGTAGATACAAGTCACCTAACACTGATGTAGGAAACCAAACCCATCCTCTGTCTTTTCCTTTGTTTGAGTTGACATTTCCCCTCTTGCAAAATATCTAATTCTTTCCTCCAAGGTAAAATAATTTTTAGTTTAGTCGTTTGTCATTCTCTTTGGGAAATTATTGTTATATTAGAAATTGGTAGTCTTTGAAGTCAGGGATGGTAATGCCTCCAGAAGATCCTTTATTGTATAGGATTGTTTTGGCTATCCTGGGTTTTTTATTTTTTCATATAAACGCTCCCCTTGTGGGACCTTGTCACATCTTCACTGACACTCTCGCAGTTTCTAATGACCCAGAGATCTGTGAAGAATTTTGATGGGACCTTGATGGGAATTGCATTGAATCTATAAATTGCCTTTGGTAGAATTGGCATTTTTACTATGTTGATCCTCCCAATCCAAGAGCAAGGGAGATCCTTCCATTTTCTGGTATCCTCTTCAATTTCTTTCTTCAATGCTTTAAAGTTCTTGTCAAATAGATCTTTCACTTCCTTGGTTAGAGTTACCCCAAGATATTTTATGCTGTTTGTGGCTATTGTGAAAGGTGAAGCTTCTCTGATTTCCCTCTCTGCTTCCATATCCTTTGTGTATAAGAGGGC
>NW_026067944.1:16011464-16020012 GCF_014885135.2 Alexandromys fortis | reverse complement strand
GGGGTTTTGATCCTACTTCATGTTCTGGCTTGGTGGGAGCCTAGCCAGTTTGGATGTTCACCTTCCTAGACATGGATGGAGGGGGGAGGACCTTAGACTTTCCACAGGGCAGGGAACCCTGACTGCTCTTTGGATTGGAGAGGGAGGGGGAGAGGAGTGGGGGGAGGGGGAGAAGAGTAAGGGGAGGGGGAGAAAGGTGGGAGGAGGAGGAGGGAAATGGGAGGCTGGGAGGAGGCGGAAACTTTTTTTTTCCTTTTCTCAATAAAAAAAGAAATTGGTAGTCTTAATAGAAATATTTTATTATTGATTTTAAATTTAATAATTTCACTTGGCAAGTCTGAGTTTTTGCACCTCTTACATACTAAAGTTCTCATGTGTCTTGTTCCTACATCCATGAGGTTCCTTGTCTGAGTGAGACACATGTAATGCTTATGTAAATCTTTACAGTCTATGCTGGAATGCGATTTATACAGAAATCCTGGATCCTGTCATCCAGCTTGACCTTTAGAGAAGATGGCTACTAAGGACAACCATGTGGATTGTCAGCATGGATTACTCAGTCAACTCCCAGTAAACAATCCCACATGCAGACCAATGCTCAGGAGAGTATCACCGGCTGGGCTAGCACCTCAAGCAAACTAAATGCTGCCTGTAGGAACTCACCAACAGAGGATTCATCAATGCTCAGGCTTGAGCTCTAAGTATATCTTCCCTTCACACATTTTCACTCAGAATCCTTCTATCCTTTTGCTTTACAAGGAGAGTGATCTTTATAATGTTTTGCTGTTTCCTGAATCTTCTTAGAAAATCATGGAAGTTAATAAAGTTCTAGGGACCAGTGACCTATACAGATTATCCTCAAGTTGTGAATCTTAAAAACGTGAGATGGTTTCTAATAGCGAGAGAGAGAGAGAGAGAGAGAGAGAGAGAGAGAGAGAGAGAGAGAGAGAGAATAGATAGATAGATAGGGAGAGAACAAGAGACTCAAAACATTATTTTTCATAAAACGAGCTAACTGACCAACCACACAGCTGCTACTTCTTTTGAATTCTCAAATTTAACCAGATGCTACATACAAGATATTTCCTCTGTTTTCTTTATTAATTTGTTTGTGGATTTAGAACATATTTTCTACATGAAATGTAAAAGTTGTATGCTAAAGTTTAATATTCTTATTCTCTTCCAAAAATAGAATCCATGAAACATCATATTCATTGCTTGGAAATCTTGTGAGTAGAATTTAATAAGAATATAAATCTTCTAATAAAGCTATTTGCTTCAAGTAAATAATGGCAATGGATTAGTTTCCATTTTCTATGTATTGAAAATAATTATTTTGGCAGCTTTGTGGGTCAGACCTAAGGCCTTGCATTTAGTAAGCATGTGCTATAGGACTGAGCTACATCCCAGCATTACTACATAGTTTTGACTGTTCTGAAACTCACTGTGCATTCCAGCTTGACCTAAAAATCACAGAGACCCAACTGTCCCTGCCTCCCAAATGCTGGGATTAAAGTTCTGCACTATCACACCCAGCTATTTCTTAAGAAATTATTCTTCCTGTGAAAGAAAATTGCTGGTCTAGGTCTGGAAGATTTTACAGTAAAGCAGATGTTTAAAAGTCTTTTACTAGATGATGGAGGAAGGTAATTGGTTAATTATAATAAACCAACTGCTTGGCCTCATAGCTTAGAACATAGGTGGGTGGAATAAACAGAATAGAATTCTGGGCAGAAGAGGAAGTGAGGTCAGACTCTGCTCTGCTCCCGGACAGAGCCGACAGCTCTGCTCTCTGGAGCATAGACGCCATGCTCAGCTCTCCCAGGCAACTCCAACCCAGAATGGATATAGGCTAGAATCTTCCCGGTAAGTGCACCTTGGGGTGCTTACACACATCATTAGAAATGGGCTAGTCCAGGTGCAAGAATTAGCCTGTAAGGGCTAGAGTTCATGGGCCAAGCAGTTCTTAAATGAATGCAGTTTGTGTGTTGTTATTTTGGGCATAAGCTAGCCAAGCGGTCGGGGTGGGACACAGCCCCGCCGCTTCATATTTCAACAACTAGATAGTTTTCATCCGATTCATGAATTATGGATTGAAGGCATATACACCTGTCTGTAAATTATCTTTATGCATGTCTAATAATGATTACCATAGTGCCCCACGTTTCTTCCTATGAAGTAGATATTAACATCAATCAGATAAATGCATTTCCTTGCATCATAGACATTCCTCCAGTTCTGACTTGTGTCCTTACTGGACATCATAACACCCAATGTAGACTTCAAAGCACAGCTAAAAAGCACTGTGAATGCCCATTTCCTTTATCACAGAGGTATACTGGCAGCTTCTGTTCTCAGCTGCCTTTACCGTCTTGGTTTGCTTAGGGAAGTGTTAGCTCGGTGGAATCTGGTGGCAAGTCTTTTCCTCTTTTTCTACAATGTGAAAGCAGAACATTTTTTTATCTTTGAGTATTTGGTGTTTTCTTTTGGTGCAGAACAATTGTAAGTTTGAAACAGGCAATTACAGGTTCTAAGTATTCTCATAAAGTGTGTAGATATTAAACTTTATGGTAGCTAATTTATAGTTTATTGGGAAAGTAAGAAAACTTCATTTGAAAAATATTTTGGAGAAGTGGTAAGGAAGATACGATTTAATACATATGTTGCTGAATTGCATAATGTTAACCATCCCATTATTTGCTTTTTTTATGAATAAGCAAACATAACAAAAATGTGCAGGAAAGAGAGAGAAGTCGGTCAGGCTTCACATCTGAGGCTAACAAAGAGAATCTGACTTGCACATTCAAGGAGAAGGTTTTGCAATATCATCAAAGCTGCCCACCTCACCTGGGTGTGTTTCCTGGGGTGCTTATAAACTGGCTTCCTCAAAAAAAAAAAAAAAAGCTATTTTCTTCTTTGAATTTCAGGAGGGTGGAAGCTTGAAACCAAGATGTTTATCTGAAGGCTTTGAGAAGATATTTCATCCACAACTCCCACCTAGCATTGGGTAGGTGCAGATAAACTTTGTTTATTAGGATATATTTTCTTTGGCTTCTACATGATTTTATTGGATATCTCTATTTTCATATGGAGTTCTCCACTTCCATGTCTCCACATCTAAGCATCTCCTTTCCTTTAGTGGAAAAGACTGATATGGGCTCAGGGCTCTTCTTAAAGAAGTGTGGCATCATCTTAGCTTGACCGTATCTCTATGACCCCATTTCCACGTAAGGTCACATTTGCATGTTCTAAGCGCACCATATATTTGGGGGGAGACATTAGTCAGCTCAGTAAATTTCTAGTTTAGGCTGATTCACCAAAGCACTATAATCTGGGTGGCTTGCACAGAAATTTATTTTTTTACTGTTCTTGATGCTGAGAGATCTAGCATGAAGGTGCTGGGCAATCACATCTGGTTACGCACCTTTCCTTGCTCACATATGGCACATCTCACCGTGTTCTTACATCACCGTGTTCTTACATCACCGTGTTCTTACATCATGAAAGAGCTAGGGCAACTATTTTAAACTATTTTATGAGGACTGTAATATCAGTTATGAAGCTGTACTCTAACAATGTATATTCTTTCCCGGGGCCCCCCTATCCTAATGTGATAACTTTGATGTTAAATTTTAGCAGTTAAAATTTGGGGGGAAAACAAACATTAAAGTCACAGTATCTATTAAGTCTCAAGGCAACCCCCCAAATGGCAGTGATGATGGCAATATTTTAGGGTAACATCTCGATCCCCCCCAAGTGGAGTTTGACTTTTCTAGGAAACAGAAACCCAAAGCATTTCTCAGAAGCCCTTAAGGCTGGATAGATGTTCCGAATGCAACTGTCAGCACCTCAACTGTTTGAAATAGTCCTCTCTCTAACAACCTGGCTGTTTTAGCATTCAATCAGCCTCCCTATACTATGTACTCATATAAAACCTAACAAGCTTTTATAGCTGTTATTACCTTCCGCTGTCCTAAGAAGCCAGGCATATTTTTTTTATTGTTCTTCACTGTACAGTGTGGCTGTATTTGGGGATTCCTTACTGTGTCTAATACAGCAACCTACCTAGATTCTTTGATTTTAGGTGTAACATGAATTATCTATGAGCAATAAAATCCTATAGGAAAGCCATAGCTAAAGCAACGGCATGCCGCTGGATAAAGACAGCTTTTTAGGCTGTGCTTAGGTCTGTATTTTCTTCATCATCTCTTTATAGCAAAACAGCAAGTCATTTCACAGTCATTGTTTCAGTGAATAATGGAAGAAGTCAAATTAAATAGAAAAACACGTTGTTTTTACACGCTAACTGAATTGTTGGAGAACCTCTCGTATTCCAGATGCAAATTCCTCCAGTTTAGAAGAACATATTTCAATCTGCATTACCGCTTAAAGCCTCATTGAGCAGTTTTGTCAGTGATAAGTTTTTAAGTCTCAGGCTTGGAAGTTGCTGGAATTGTCCTGTTGAAACTCTATGAGTAGCATTTACTCTAAATCACGCGTTACTGTATCTGCTTTAAGATACAATTGAAAACAATTAGAATACACTCACTGTCTATACTTGTTCATTGACTTTCTTCACCATTTTTCTGTTAGAAAAGGGAAGGATTTCACTGTGGGGATGATTTGTACTTTTGAGAATCTCCAAAGAAAACATTCTTCCTTGAAAATATCTTTTATGTATGACTTCATGGAAAACCCACTGTGAGAGATGTTAATTACTACTGATAAAATCCTTTAAAGAACTGTCATGGGAAGGAAGCTGGAGAAGTGGCTCAGCAGTTAAGAATACTTGGGGCTCTTCCATAGTACCTGGGGTCACTTCCCAGAACTTTTGTTAGGTGAATCACAACTGCTTGTAATGTTAACTCTAAGGAATCTGGCACCTAATTCTACCCTCTGCAGGCAACCAAACTCATGTGGCTAAAATCATATTCTATACATAAAAATACATTTGGACAAAAACTTAAGAATTTTCATGGCCTTACCCAAACTAACTTGGACATATAACCATAAATTCCCATGCCTATCTAATTCTAATAAGAAATATTACTACTGTATTAAATTATTTGCATAAAATTGCAACAAAAAGGTAAAGAAACTAGAGAAATACGTTGAAACCAGTAACAGAGAAGAGTGTGAAAAATACACTATAGTTATGTACATTTGGCATAAGAGCCTCTGACTTGAATGAACTTAAATTTTAAGACAATTAGAAAATTAAAAGCTGTAATGTGTAAGGCAACAGATATGTTTATATACCCCATATACATGTACATTTAGTGGTATGGTTTCCTTCTATACAGCATTGCACTTCGAATATATTTATACTACACACTTTCTTTCCTTGATCTATGTTTTTTTAATTAATTTATTTATTTATTAAAGATTTCTGTCTCTTCCCCACCGCCGCCTCCCCTTCCCCCCCTCCCCCACTTGATCTATGTTTTGAAGCAAAATAAATCCCCTATCTTTGAGAAAGGACTGGATGAATTACTTTGTGGGTTAACGAACTTATGTTTTATATCATTTTTATTATAGAAAATTAAATGTTATTTCTTTTTGAGTTGGGCCTTAAAATCTGAACACATGTGTACCAGTCAAGTGTCACTGATAAGGACTTTTATAATGGTACTAACACAACATGGCCAAGAAGCAAAGCATCAATACTAATTGAAATAGACTCAGACACAAATATGGTATGTTTACCCAATATTAATAAAATATGTCCTACCTCATTAGTCTAATTTTTTTTTGTCTGAGGGAAATTTTTAATGTAAACAGATTATTCAACATATTAATGAGGTTTCTGTCCTGCTTGGTTCCCACAGTCATTAAGTCACAAAGAAATCACAGAGAGGTCTACATTAATTATAAACTGATCGGCCTAGTATCTCAGGCTTCTTATTAACTCTTTCTTGCATCTTATATTAGCCCATTATTCTTGTCTATGTTAGCCACATGGCTTGGTACCTTTTTTGGTGAGGAAGTCACATCTTGCTTGCTCTGTGTCTGTCTGGGTGATGACTTCAGACTGAAGCTTCCCTCTTCCCAGAATTCCCATTGCCCTGCCTATACTTCCTGCCTGGTTACTGGCCAATCAGCATTTATTTAAAATATAATTGATAGAGTACAGGCCATTGACCCACAGCACTTCCCCTACCCCATTTTTAAACAAGAACTTTGAATCAAATCTCCTTTGTTTAGCTTTTCTCCTGACCATTATCCATAACAACTTATAACCAACATTCTACAGAAAGGCAAACATCCATAATCCACTGTGGGGGGGAGGGATGTGGGCATAGTTTTCCAGGCTACTTACTGCTGATTGGGAGTGCTGATAATATTTGGGGACCTAAAGAAAATTTAGAATTATGATCAAGTCCTGACTGTAATATCCTGTGAGGCTTGATCGTCTTAGTCTTAAAACTGTTCTGGATACAGAACTCAGAGGAAACTTCAACAGAGGTCCTCTAAAATGTTGGATCATCTGTACCATCTGCTCCTATTGCAGATTCTTCAGGGGGTCTTCCTTGACCAAACCTTATTTTTCTTAGACCTGAATGAATCCACATCCTCTCATTTCTTGTGGAAACAAAAGCAAAACCTCTTCTTCAAAGTAATATATATATTTTGACCTATATTTTAAAGTTAAAGCATTATATATATGTATATATGATTAATCCAGCAGCATTTATAATCAAATATCTTTTAGCAGCTTTTGCTTCTTCCTCAGTCATCAAATAATTTAAAAACAAGACAATAACATACAGTATCCAGACTCTCTGTGTATTTTTATCTTTATGTAGCTCTATTTTAACCTCTATTTCTTTTATTTTTATTTTTAATTTTTGGCTTTTTGAGACAGGGTTTCTCTGTGTATCTTTGGCTGTCCTGGAACTCACTGTAAACCAGGCTGTCCTTGAATTCACAGAGATCTGCCTACCTCTGCACCCCAAGTGTTGGGATTCAAGGTGTGTACCACTACAACTTGAATTCACAGAAATCCGTCTGCTTCTGCCTCCCAAGTATTGGGATTAAAGGTGTGTGCCACCACACCCAACTACTCTCTTTTTTTCTTTTTTCTTTTAAGGATTTTATCTTCCCCCAAGCATACATATATTTTTAAACACACAGTAAACTGTTCAGAGGTTTTCTTTGTCCTTGAATCTGTTTACTGTATCTCTCTCTCTTTCTGACCACATGAGTCTTTACTTTGCAAAGCAATATTGTTAAGATTAAAGCCATAGCTTTGATGTGTGCATCCAGTCTATTCCTTATTTTTTTCCTGAGAGTCTAGTCTTATGGCAGAGGTACTGGCTGGAGCCATTTTATTGCCCCAACTCTATTTTAAGGTCCCTACCACCACCAAAAAGTATTCAGTCAGCTTTTCATCAGCACCATTTAAGTGTTTCATTCCAAGACCTTTTAAAAGATCTGCAAGGTTTTGTATCTAAAGCTAAGCCTCTCTTAAATGAGAGTGCTTGTCTTTAGCAGACAGAGCCCACCCAAGAAAGTGCTGCTATCAAGAAGTCATGCTTAACTCTGTTTTTTTTTCTATATAGAATAACTTCCCAAGCTCTCCAATCAGTTCCAATCAGTTAATTAGCCTTGTAGAATGCTCAACGCCTGTGTATTTTTGGCTTTGTTTTCTTTCTGAGAACTAACTCACTAACTGACTCATTCTATGGTGATTTTAATGATTATGATCTCCACTGGCTTATATATTTGAATGCTTGGTCTGTAGTTGGAACTATTTGGGAAGGATTAGGAGGTAGGTATGGTCTTTTGAGCTTTGTGCTACTGGGGTGAGCTTTGAGGTTTCAAAAGCCAAACCTATTCTGATGCCACAAGCATGAGAACAAGACATCAGACATAAACTCTCAGCTACTGTTCCGGTTTCATGTCTGCCAGGTTGTTGCTCTGTGCCCAGCCACGATGGTCATAGACTCCAACCCTCTGGAACTGTGAAACTTCAGCTACGTTATTCTTTTTATAAGTTACTTTGGTCATAGTATCTCTTTACAGCAATAGAAAATCACTAAGACAATGGTTATTATGTATTAATACTGTTCTCTATTAATTAACTACAAGTTAAAGCTTGAGTGTTAGTTCATATTGAAGTCTTATATTAGAGCGATATCTTGTTTGGAGATATCTAATCAATATACATGATTTAGATGTAACATAATGGTAAATATTACGTATGTTTCTGATGTTTGATGCATGTGTCAGTGTTATTCCTTGGGAACTACAGCTCCCAGACTTCCCCTGGGTCACCTGCGCGCGCTGGTCGCGCCCAGGTGAAGACCATCACTCCCAGATAACCTTGCGCCCCCCGTTAAAAGCGAAGGTCCACGAGGTTTCCCTCCTCTTGGCCCCCCTCTTGGCCCTTTTCCCCCCTACCCTTGTGTGTCGCACGTCCCACCCCTTACTGTGTTCCCCTCTCCCCATTAAAACGCACCCACGTGGGAGCCGCGTGTCCGTCTCTTCCTTTGCGTCCGTCTATCCTGTGTTTGTCCACACACCCACGCCGCCCCGCCGCCGTTTT
>NW_026067944.1:15976116-16004780 GCF_014885135.2 Alexandromys fortis | reverse complement strand
CCTCTTGGCCCCCCTCTTGGCCCTTTTCCCCCCTACCCTTGTGTGTCGCACGTCCCACCCCTTACTGTGTTCCCCTCTCCCCATTAAAACGCACCCACGTGGGAGCCGCGTGTCCGTCTCTTCCTTTGCGTCCGTCTATCCTGTGTTTGTCCACACACCCACGCCGCCCCGCCGCCGTTTTTAAGGAATATTAGTCAGCCCCTCCGAGGACAGAGAATGCTCTTGTTTTCCAGTTGAGTTATTGTCAATATTCACTGACTTGAAGTTGAGCATTAATGTTGATTGCATGTATATATAGTCACATATGCATAGGTTTTCAAATGATATCTGTTGAAAGCTATTTATGAATGTTATAGTCTCCAGGAGGAAATTCAAACCATTCAAAAGATAGATAGGGTTTCTTGAACCTCACACTGTGCTTTTGCTGAACTTCTTTTTATTTTAAGTGTATCTGAAGCATATACACATCTTCAGGATTATTGCTGCATATAGCAATGCTATATTCATACCATTTATACATCACATATGTTATCATTGCAGGCAATTTTTTGTATTTCTGACTTTGAAATGTTTTTCTGGAAATGATGCTTTTATTCATAGTAATACAGTTTTTCTACTTTTATGAACATTTCTTTCATGTGTGATTTTAGTGATTGCTTTTATGCTAATAATTTTCATTGCTTTTACTGTTTTAATTCAAATAGTTTAAATATTTTCTTTTGATAACTTCATAGATGAGTTCTGCACCATGTAATTTACATCACAGTTCCCACTTCATCTTCCTTTAACTCCTCCCACATCTTCCCATAGCCTTCTCAAATTCATGAGAATTTTCTTTAATTATTGTTACATGCATTCATGTCTGTTTATCTGTATACACAAATCCTGTTGGTATTTTTGCTTCTCTTCCTCCTTTGCTACAGAGATATCTAATTCCATGGGTCCCTGGGATGTGAGATTCTACAGCAACAATTAGACTCTATTAGCTTTCTTAACTTGCTAGATAGATGTTTTGTTTCCTTTAGATATTCCTTGACAGTAACCACCTGTTTTTGTTTTTGTTTTTCTTTTCTATGTGCTTTGCAATGAGCTCTGTAAGTATGCCTGCCATAGCATTGGAGTTCTGAGATCATCACAGGAGATGGGAAAGGCAGGTAGAGAGGAGGTCTCAGGGTCTGCCCCCACATTTCCCTGTACACAAACAGCCTCTGCTGATGCAGGTTGAGCCAAAGCTGTACTTGCAGACCCAACTAGGGTGTCCCCACTGGAGTATAGGCTAACTGTGAGAGATTTTCTGCTCACAAAATTCACAAAATGAAAAAGTGAAAAGAACAGATTTTCAGTTCAAGAGGACTGTGTTTCTAATGTCATCTCTGGAACATGTCTGTAGAAATTTTGGTGCAATAACACGGATTAATCTTTTTAGTACAAAGAACTGGTCATATCTTCACTTTGTTAAGATACAAAACATTTCATTTTTAAAAGTAAATATCCATCACAATGAAATTGAGTTTACTATTAGTTTGCAACCAATTTTTTCATACTTATTTTCTCCTTTTGCAAACTGCTGGAGCCACCAGGTATTCTCTAGTTTATATTTTTATACTTTAATTTATGATAACAAATCTTACTCTAAGAATTCCTTCCCTAAAAATTACTGGGGATCTATCTTCTGTCCACAGTTTATATTCTGTCCACAGTTTTGTCTTTTGTCCAAAACCCACTTTAATCTTTATCTAGATATATTATACCTGCACTGTGAATTGCTGTTAGATTTAGATACTGATTCTGCTCATTTTGCTTTTTGATGTGTATCTCTCTCTCTCTCTCTCTCTCTCTCTCTCTCTCTCTCTCTCTCTCTGTGTGTGTGTGTGTGTGTGTGTGTTTAGGTGCATTTATTCATAAATGTGAAGGCCAGTCATCAAATTCAGGCACTGTTCTTCAGAAGGTGCCCTTTATGGTTTTTGAGATGTATCATTGGAGTGGCCTGGTCTCCCAGATTCAGCTAGCCTGGCAAGCAAGTGAGTCATCTCTTTGGGACTAGAAGTGCTTGCCATCATGGCTGACTTTTTACTTGTATGAAGTGTGTGTTTTTCTGGTTGTTGAACTGAGATCCTTATGTGTACATGAGCAAATACCTTCAATGACTGGGCTATCTCCTTTGCCTTTGTAACTGTTTCTTGATCATTCATTATGTTACAAATATTAGCATGATTATTGTAGCTTCCTATTCAGTGTTTGAATTTCTTTGAAAAACTTATATATCTGCAGTTTTAATATTCTGAACATCTAGTAGTGTACAACATCTTCCAAGCAGGGGTTCTGAAAAATACAAGCAGTGAACTAATAGCACCACCAAGTCTTGAGTACCTGTCAAAACATTCAGCATCAGGAGGTTTGAGAAATGGAGTCCAGCAGTCCGCAGCTCAGTAAGTCCTCCAGTTACTTCTGACTTAAATTTGGAAAAAGCTCTTGTAAGTATAAAGAAAATATTTGCTGAATGAACACAGGTACAATAAAAAGATGAATCCATTTGATTTTAAGTAAAAACATGATGATGTCATTTTCTTTGCTGCTGAAGCCATGATGATGAGATTTGGACCTTATGAAACACTTGAAATGGAATGAGAGCAAGTCTGATATCCTCTACTTTCTAGCCATGTTTCTAAACTGCTGCCTCTTAGAAACAGGAGGAAATGCTGAAATTCTTCATATATGTTTACAAATAAATACAGAGAGTAGAGCCTCACAATGTTTTTTTTTTCCAGTTAAAAGAAATCTGAATTGAACACACATGTCACTCATGGATCCTTTTAGAACACAGAGTTGACTGATATGCCTATGGGGGTTCTCTATTTTGTATTTCTAACAAGTGCTTGATGGATGTCACTGTTGCTGGCACTGGGGTTACTTTACTAGGCAAAGGATAATAACACAATGTGGATTTGAGTTTAACAGGTCCACTCACACCACTGTGCAAATGTGGGAGGGACTTGAAGGTCTGGGGGTTATTTTTCTCTCGTGAGCTTCCAGGTCTTCCCCTGTGAAGTATAAATGAGGTGTAAAGCACCCACAAATGTGCCTAACAATAAAAGATGACTTCCATGTCAAATAAAAGTTAACAACACAAATTAAAAGAAGTGCTGTGCACTGCAGCTCCGTGTTCCTGCTCTCTCTATGGTCTGGGATGCAAGGGGTTAATTCTTTCCATTCCGCATGCATTCACTTGGACTGTGAAAGCAATAAAATTGAGTACTGCTGTCAACGGCTTTACAGCTTCCGTAATTTTAGCTTTAGTGTCTGCCATTGACCTGCAGCAGCTGAAATCACAGGTGCAACTTTTTGAAAATTGGGTCCAATCTTCAGGCACCACCCTGATTATCAGTTACCCCTGACAGGAGGGAAGAAAGCTGGGACTACTGGATGAACACATTTCATTTCCTCTATTGTATATTAAGGGCTTCTTGTCCCACAGAGCCGTCCACCTTACTGCATTTCGGATCTCAGCGTCGGACGTTTACATAACTCATCTATTTATCGTCCTGGAGTATGTTATGGGTACCATGCATTCGCTGAAGTGTTCCATCTGCTTCTCACATGCTCCTTAGCATCTATGGAATATTAGTTACTTAAGCTATGTAGCATAACAGGACAGACTTTTCAGTGCCTGAATCAGAAGCCATCCAATAAACTCTTTTTATTGTTGGCCAAGGGAAAGTTAGCACTCATAGAAAGGAATTTCTGAGTGACAGTCAGACCACGTTCTGGGGAATTCTTTGGAAATTTGTAACATTTCCATATCACAATTAAATAATCAAACTAGAATATAAGATTCTAATAAAAAGTATCTGTTTCAAATCCAAAGAATCACAGATTTATCCCTAGAGGTTATTTTGAATGACAATAGATTAAACATAAAGGGAGATATGCAGATAATATGAAATTACATTTTTTTATATAAAATTGAGAAAGAACAGAGAAGCAAATGCAGTTTTCTGGATCTTAGGTGCTGACAGGGTTTGGGAAAAGAGAAAACACAAAATATTTTTAAATGATTTTGTGTTTAAGAGCCATAGTTGACAATCTGATTATTCTTAAATGATGTGAGTATATGCAGGAATGTTTTGAAGGTTTTCATTAGAAAAGTGTGAATTTTTTTCTCTTAAGTATTATTAGAAATTAACTCCAGAGGTCAGGCTTAATTAAGGTTGGCTCTGATAACTGTTTTATCTATGTTAAGTAATGCTTGTATAAGGAGTCGATGTGCAATATCTATACTAGATAGCTCTATTAATAGCTAACTTATTACCATGCTCCAGGGATGGATATAGGAGAGTAGCTCAATATAAGTGTTCCTATACTTATGGAAAATTGGAATTCATGTATTATTGTCTACAATTAGAATTTGAAAATAAGTAAAACATAAGGATACTCGTGTTACTTAGTTTTGATTTTTTAAAACACGTTTTTTTTTCTTTCTTTTTTATTTTTTGAGATAGGCTGTTATTCTGAGGCCCAGCCTGGCTTAAACTCACTATGTATCCCAGGCTGGTCTCGATCTCACAGCAGTTCTTCTGCCTCAGGTTCATGAGCGCTGGACTGCAGCTGTGAGCCACTTGGAAGGGATGTCAATATCCTGTTAATGTCCTTTAAAAGATGTTTTCTCTCATGAATGAACGTGTTAGTGATTCTGCATTTTTAAATATGTGTTTTTAACCATACTTTGAGTTGTTATCCTTAAGTATATATGCAACATTATTTTAATTTAGCTTCTTTTATTTAATAAACACTTTCAAATTTTTTCTCATGGTTACACACAAACTGAATTAATACTTTATTCTCCAACTGCTTCCCAATACCAATTATGATTTTCTTACTTGTAGACATTCTTCTTTTAATCAAATTTAATTAGACTGTTTTGTATTTCTCAACCGAAAGACTACTATTGACATTGTGTTTGTATTTACTTACTCCTTATTGTTTTTATTTATTTCTTCTTGACAAGGTCTTAGCTTTTAGTTTTGGTTGCATTCAAACTCTCTGTGTAGCCCACAACAGCCTTGAACCCCCAATCTGCCTGTCTCAGCTTACAAGTTTGTCTCCATACATGGTTCTTTCTACTTTTTTGACTCAGACACGTGTGATGTGACACAATGCTGTTGAATATATTTATATGGTCTCTTTTTCTCTTTTAAAGCACGTTGTTGGGATTATTTTCAGTTTATTTTTTTAAATTTCAATGTAAAATTCAAATATCTGTTGTTTTGGAAATATAGCGTATAATAGTAATTGAATACCTTTTCCATTTTAAGTTATGGCTATGTTATTATTTGTCTCATTACTGATTCTTAAGTAGCAGAATATTTAAATTTAAAAATGTAATTTTCACATTCTAGTTTATAGGTGTAATAAATATTAAGGGGCTAAGTGACTGGTTATTTAAAATGAAATGAAAAAACATTCTATGTTTATGCTCTTGATGTGATTATTTTGTATCTTAAACTTAGTGTTCAAGTTTTAGTTAGTGTGCTTATTCTTTAGCTGTTACCTTACCATCACCACGTGTTTCCTTCTATTGGTAAGTGTTTGGTTAATAAAACTTATTTCCCCCGATAGGTGTTAATTTTTTGTAAAGAGGAATATGTTAGTTACTTCCTTTTATTCTTTATATGTAGAAAGCCTTGCATCTAGTAAGCATTAAAATGTCATTTGTTTGAATATAATTTTTATAGAGGATACATTTACTATCTGAATGCCCTGTACTGTGCAGTTATTGCTAGCTGCAGCTGTGACAGACCTCACTGAGTTTTCTGCTATAAAGGTTTGCTTCCCTGGGTTTTCTTTTCACAAGGGTGAGTCAGGAAGGAGCTGAGAAGTGCTCAACCTGACTTCAAGGCCACTCTGTGGACTCTCCTATAGGCAGACAGTGAAGCAGGAGCTCCTGTGGTCTTTTCACCATAGAGTGCGCCAACTTTGCTTTGTATAATAGTGGCATGCTGAGCAGTTGGAGTCTTTCTTCTTGTGAACCTGAGAAACGTGGTCTATTCTCTCTGTGAAGAGGTTGCCACCCCTGTGCCAGTTGTTTACAACCTGTGGGTCATGACCGCTTTGGCAAACTTTTATCTCCAAAAATATTTATATTGCAATTCATAGCAGCAACAAAATTAGTTATGAAGTAGCAACAAAATAATTTTATGGCTGGGTGATCACCATGATATGAGGAACTATATTAAAGGGTCACAACATTAGGAAGGCTGAGAACCCCTGGGAAATGGAAGGGGGAAAGATGTATGTCATCAAAAGTCTAAACAGGATTAAACAAAACCAGTGCAATCTGTTCCAAATCGGTTCCAGTTTCCCATTCTTGAGAGGAATAGACCTTTCTCAATATGTACTCTGAGAATGAAGGCATCCTGAACTTTGTATCACACGTCATTTCAAAATAAAGGCTTCAGAGGTTTAAATGGCTATGTAGATAGCTTTATCCTCATCACAGTTGACAGGACAGTGCCCATTCCATGGACATACATCTTTATTGTACCTGCTAGTAGTTTTATTGGAATTGATCCAATTCGCAGTTGGAATTCCCAGTAACTACAGGATACCACAAGAGAATGTGTGTATCTGCATTTTCTGTGTTTTACAGATAAGAACAGGGCTAAGGAATTCATTGGTATATTAACATAGGCATTTATAATCTAAGACATATAATAGTCGCACAAGAATGTAAAAAATATTAAAAACTGGCATCAACAATAAGTGAATATAGTTTTATTTCACCCTGCATCTATTTAAGGCAGCACTTTTTAAAAAAATTCAGTAATATCAGAGTTTTGTCACTTATTTTTATGAGGCTGCCTAAAATTAGATTACATAGACTATGAACCAAATATAATAGCAAAACATATAGGAAAGTTGGTCCAAAAACAAGAGCTAAATACTAAATGCCAAAAAGGAAAATACTGTTTATGGCCACAATTCAGAAAATAAACTTGAGAGCAGGCTGTTGGCATATACCTGTCACAATTGTAAACTGTCTATTGCTCAGTGTTTATGGAAATACATGTATTAAAAATGATTATCAATCCAAACAGATGGTATCTCCATTAGCATGATGAGAGGGTATATTTTAGAATTTCCTACCATTATGACTCTCCTTTAGCCTCAGTGATTGGACTTTGGTGGGCATTGTGTCGAAACCCTTAAATACTAGGCTCTTAATACCCTTTTTAGTCAATGCATACATTTGTAAATTATTTCTGAAAATATTAACATCAAATCCAAAGGTGGAGTCATATTCAAAGGTTTAAACAGAAAGCAATAATTATTGTAGAAGAGATATGATTTGATTATGCCTTTTTATATGTTTATGATAATAATAGTTAACATAACATAAAGGATCACCACTATGTTTTTAAATATATATATATGTATAAATTATGATGTTCTGAGTCAATTTATTGTTACATGATATCTGAATCTTTGTTCATGATGTACATAATGCTGACAGGATATAATTTTATGTCCCTTTAATGTTAGTCTCATCTTACCAGTTGAAAAACAAGGTGCCTTGTACCCTTATTGTCACTTGCTCAAACCTGTTCATGGTAATACAGTTTTCCACTTCCTGTTATCATGTTCAACATTAAACCCAAACATTGTTCCAGATACCCACACTCAAGTCCTAATACAGGTCTCCGGCTGCTCATCCCATAATAAACTAACTTTGGGTGCCAACTAACAAAATAAATATAGTAAAATTAAAGGTAGAATTTGAGGAAGGAACAGCAAATTAAAGAATAAGTTCCAAACTATGTCAGCCTGTGTTAAAACTCAAAGTATTTCTTTAATACAGTGTTCTCAGCTCTAGGAATCAGGGTCCCACATATGAAACCAATCTCAGAACCACGCCAGCTCATCTTTCTAAGCAGTAATTGAAGTACACATTCTTGTGAAACTGTTTCATCTTATTTCTGGGATAATCAGTCTGTACAGACCAAAGATAAATTCTACTCATTTTAGGTTTTAACAGAGAACTTTCAGTTCATGTGTGAAAAGCATTAAGTTTTCATCAATTGATTTGAATTTTAGTGTTAGAACACACTCTGTGCTAAAATTAAATTGTTCTTTACACTTTGGTGCCAAAATTATTTTTATAAAGAAATTTAAAGTGATAGTAATGTTCAGTTGGTAAAAATAAATTCCTTGATCCGATCATCCAATAATCATCTGTGTCTAGCATGGATTAAACAGGAAATATTCCCGACACAAAATGAATGCAGTAGTGAAAATGCTAGTCTTGATTTCTTCCTTCCTAAAGTTTAATGATAAAGTTAGCAGCAGTCATCAAATCATGTCTCATGCATGCACAAGCAGACCACACTATGCTAAATGCCATGAAGGAAGAGGATATTGTGCAATTAGAACACTTAGTGATAACAGCTGTGCAGTCAGGACAGTAATAAAGTGATGTCTACACAGAGGCACCACTTTCACTGACCATGAAATGTGTATACAGGAATTAGGGGAAATGTGTCAGAAATAAGTAAATAAAAGAGGCAGGGGGGGGCCTCTTTTGTGGAAAAGTCTCAATAGACACACAGAGCAAAACTGTAGACAAGTAAAAAGGGCTGTGTTTGGACATGTTTTGGGGAGCCAGATGAACCACCAGAACATTCAGGGCCATGTTAAATAGAGCTTTAAACAGAAGAATCAAGTGACCCATTTGAATCCTCAAGAAGAAAATATCAGGCTGTCAAGATGCTCAGTGGGGAAGACATGTGCTGAGCAAGCGCAGTGACCTGAATTCAATACCCTGAACACCCATAAAAAAGCCAGATGCCCTGTCAAACATTTGAATCTTAGCACCCCTGTTGTGACATGAGGGGCTGGGAAGAATCACCTAGAAACCAGGGCCAGCTGGTGTGGAATACTCCGTGAAGAAACAAGGGATATCCTGCATCAATAATATAGAAAGAGAGACTGACTATCAGAAGCTGTCTTCTGACTTCCTCAGGGGCACACTGTGGCATATGTATGTGCAGTAGTATGCACATACACATAAATAACGATATAAACAATTTAAAAGGTAAACCAGAGACCATGCTGAGGCTCATGGCACGTGTTGTTAGCAGAAACCACATGGAAGTCTATGACCCATGCTCCTGCTGACCATAAAGGGCAATGAAACTACACTTGCAGTGTTAATGTTGACAACAGATTCACAGTTGAGAAAGAGGGACATAGCAGGACTCTGTGACAAACCCTAACTATATCCAACTCCCCTACTCCGTACAGCAAAAAAGTAACAGCCTAGACAGGAAGCTGTCAAAGGGAACTCTTAAAACTTGTGATAATGATGCTGGGGGTTGCTGTGGACCAATGGGGTTTTATCCTGTCATTTGTATTATTTTTAATAAAACACTGATTAGCCAGTAGCCAGGCAGGAATTAGAGGTGGGGTGACAAGAACAGGAGAATTATGGGTAGAATAAAATCAAAAAAGGGGAAAAGTGCTGTGAGACAATGGTCTGTACCCTGTCAATTGTATTTTAATAAAATGCTGATTGGCCAGTAGCCAGGCAGGAAGTATGGGGGGGGGCAGCCAGGCAGGAAGTATAGGTGGGGTGATGACAACAGGAGAATTCTCGGAAGAGAAATGCTCAGTCTGTAGTCATCACCTAGCTACAGAAGAAGCAAGATGAGAATGCATCACTGAAAGGTACCAAGCCATGTGGCTAAGCCAACCAGACAAGAACTATGGGCTAATATAAGTTATAAGAGTTAATAAGAAGCCTGAGCTACTACGCCAACTGGTTTATGATTAATGTAGACCTCTGTGTATTTTTTGGGAGACTGAACGGCTGTGGGACCAGGATGGATCGAAACCTCAGTCAACAAAGTGTAGCTCTCCACAACTGGTGGTTTCTGATAGGGGTACAGGTGAGGAAGGACTCAGTTTTCTTTAAGGGACTGGCCATTGAGAGGTCCATCATGCTCCAGTGAGTAGAAATGGGCAACACAAACTGGAATATTTTTCTTTCTTCGTTTCTTTCAGGAGCGCTCACAAAGTTGGGCACCAGACCTGGGAGGACTGGGAAGTTAATGTGATCAGGGTGCATGACCTGAAATTCCCAAATAACATGTTGGGGGCAAAAGAGCTTAAAATTTAAATAAATAAAAATAAAAGCAAAAGAGTGAATATCTTAGCAAAAGGAAAAGTTAACAAATTCTATGCTTCATCTTCAGCCTTCCTAATGCCAGCAGTTTCAAGTCTGTGAAGTATAAAGTCCAAGAAGTAATCACTTATGCCATAAGGAGATTAGAAGTTTTGATTCAGTTACCAAGAGTGACCCTTTTCTAACACCTTACAGAATGTATGAATTTTTAATAGTGATAGAAGTGTCTTAATAGGTGCTGTTCTCTATAAGCCACTGAGATCAGAAAGAGCCAATAATATTCTAATTAATCAATTGTCAGCTGAGTGGTGAAAATGGTAGTGCTATGCTTCATAGTGCCATGGTTCTTGGGTTACATGGAGAGGATTTACTTATCCCTGATGCTGGACAAATGATTACCCATTAGGTGGCCAATATTAATCACTCTGGCAAATTGAATATGAGGAAGACCAGAAGATATTTCTAGATGCCACGAGTAGAAAAGAAGGCTTCCTTTTGGGGCTGGAACAAAGCTATTATCAGTAGGTAATTCAGGATAATCTTTTGAACAGGGACAATGTGTCTCTGTCAGGAACCTTCTGGTTGCTTTAATAAAGAGCTGTATGGCCAGTTGCTAGGCAGAAGAGGATAGGCAGGACTTCCAGGCAGAGACAGGAACTCTGTGTTAGAATGTGGCTTGCGGGATTTGCCAGTGACATGTGAAGTAAGTTGGGTATATGGTACTGAAGAGAGGTAACAAGAAATATTATAGAACATAGATTAATATAAATGGGTTATGAGAGTTGATAATAAACCCAAACTAAGGCCAAGATTTCATAATTATTAGGAAGGCTCTGTGTTATTATTTGGGAGCTGACAGTCCAAAGAAAGACCTGATCCATTTGACATCCAACATTGGGCACATATATTCAAGTGTAGAGCAGCTGGCACACTACTTGGGCATGAGACTAGGTTGAAACTTATGACACAGTGGGGACTCAACAACTTCCCAGAGCTGGAGTGGGCAAATGCTGTCTCTGTCATTTCTATAGTCTTGGAAGTTACTTGCTCTGTTCTTATTTACTCAGGGAATATTTTATTCTTCTGGGTTCTCTGATTGGGATTGAAGACTACTTTGCTGCCAAATTCAGAAAATTTATAAAAGAGATGTAAACTTTATAAAGTTTGAGATATATAAAACAATTTTTTAATCTAAGAACATGTTTTAAAGTCTAAAAAGTTGTAAAACAAATTATGATAGAAAGTGCTTTAGGTATAAAACTTTGGACTCACCAAGAAAGGATAGAAAACAGAATAGTGTTGACAGAGGTTTTTGTCCGACCAGGTCCCACAGCCGATTAGTCCCAAATAAACACACAGAGCTCTACATTAATCATAACTGGTTGGCCTAGTAGCTCAGGCTTCTTATTAACTCTTATAGCTTATATTAACCCAAAATTTTGTCTGTGTTAGCGACATGGCTTGTACTTTTTCATCAAGGCACACATCTTGCTTCCTCAGTGTCTAGATCACGACTGCAGACTGAACTTTCCACTTTCCAGAATTCTCCTGTTCTCATTGCCCCACCTCTGCTCCCTGCCTGGTTGCCCCACCTATACTTCCAACCGGGCTACTGGACAATCAGCATTTTATTGAAATACAATTGGCAGAGTACAGACCATTGTCCCACAACAGAGTAGTTTCTTTGCATTTGCCAAATACAAATGGATTGGATACTGTGAATATAGTTTTTACCTGATAATTGTTCTCATTGTCTATAGTTGCACAGTGTTAGTGTTAAAACATTTTCTTTTTATTTAGAACAAAAGGGGTAAATGTTGTGGGATAATTTTTTTGTATACCATGAAATGATGTCTTTGCCCAGGTACCTTCTTATAGATTAATATAAGTTTGTTAACTTAAGTTATAAGAACTAGTTGGGAATAATCTTGTGCTTAGGTCAAGCTTTCATAACTAAGAATAAGTCCCCACTTCATTATTTAAGAGCTGGCAGTTCAAAGAAATGTCTGCTACAAATAGGTCCTCTATGGTCTGGCCTGCACATAGGGGTCACAAAGGTCCTTTGAGCCAAGTGTCCTTCTTTGTGTACCAAAATACAATTCTTCCACAAAGAATGTCTGTCTCTATTTTGTTCTAATTCCTTTTGTTATTTTTCTTTTGTTACTTTCTTTTCTCTTTCTTTATTTAAATTATACATAATATTCTTCTCTCTCTTCCAACTGAACTATGATGAAACACCTTTTCTTACTTAGTCTTAATATATAACAGATGTGAGTGAGTTTAAATATTTCTTGTATCTTAACAATATTTTATAACTTATCTAAAATACTACTACCTCACAATGTTTACAAATTATAAATGATTCTTCTTTGGAAAAAATTTGTCTTCTAATTTGACAACTCTTTATCTAAGAAATGGAAAGTCATTTTTTTCCAAGCAGAATAAAATTTTGTTTAAATCATAGTAACAGAAGAGAAAGCTTGATTACAGCCTCCCATATTTAGACAGAATCCTTAAATCCTTATGTAAAGACCTGGTGAAGTATACTATTAAATGATGAAACTTTGGAGGATAAAGTTGCCAGAGGGTTGCTGGGAAGTTTCAGTAAAGGTGTTAAAGAATTCATGCTGAAGAGTCCCTGGGTTTAACATTTTTTTTTTAAAGATTTATTTATTTATTATGTATACAGTATTCTCAGTACTCTGCCTGCAGGCCAGAAGAGGGCACAGATCTCATTACAGATGGTTGTGAGCCACCATGTGGTTGCTGGGAATTGAACTCAGGACCTTTGGAAGAGCAGGCGGTGCTCTTAACCACTGAGCCATCTCTCCAGCCCCTGGGTTTAACATTTTTGTATTGACTATATTATTATGTGTTCACAATGATCTCCTTAGGAAGAAACTGACAGATTATAAACTATTACACTATAAAATGGAAACTTTGAAACTCCCAATCAAGCAAGACGATGAAGAACTAAGTGGAGGGACAGGACTCAAACTCAATGGCCTTACTTTAGTTTAGGGCAAGAGCCGGACCTCTAGTTAATTCTGGCTCAACCATTTTGCCTGACTTCAACAATGTTACACCAACACTGTAGCACACTGCATTGGAAATGAGTTAATGGCAGGTGAGGGCTGTTGGAAGGGTAGCCATTTTTTCATGTAGCCATTAATGAGATTCTCATGCATAGCTTTACAACCCCTTACCAACCCATGTGGGAATGGCTAAACTCAGTGGGTCACAAAGGAACCAACGCACAGGAAAGTATAGTGGAAACATGATGGGGGAGGCAAGGCACTGATGAGGGTCGAAGGAGTATTAGAGAAGATGGAAGAATGAGTTGCTCAGAATATATCATATACATGCATAAAATTATCAAAGAATGAAGTAATGAATATTAAAAAATTTCCTAGCTTCAAATTATGTTGTATTGCTTTGGATAATTATAATATGAATTACTAAGTAATCTTTCTCTACTTGAGTAAATTTTTATTCTATTATCAACAAATATCTTTATACATGATCTGAATCATCTAAAATATTCATGTGGTAACTACTTTTGTAATTAAAAATATTTTAGGAATAAATGCTGAAAACAAAGCAAAATTCAAGATTTTTGTATCTTCACATGTCTTTGACACATTCTAAAATATACACAGTCATCACTGATAAGTTTTTCATGTATTTATAAAAAGAACGGCATGTTTGCAATAAGTAGAACTTACCTCTGGCAGGGTGCTTGTTCCTTATGCTTTGTTCTCTTGCTTTTAGAATAGGCTGAGCTGTTATTTTGCATGGCAGGTAATTTCTCAGGAATCACTCAGAACTCTTGCAAGTTCAGTGACCTGGTAGATTTCTAAAACTTTCCCAGCTTTCAGTGTTGGCTCCAGCCCAATGTCCTGCAGAGGTTGAATTAGAATAACCATTATAGCTGGAAAGGAACATAGGGTTCTGTTGAAGAGAAATGTTAGTATCCTTTAGTCTAAAAAATAAAAGAAAGATAAAAAGGAAAAAATGGCCGAAGGGATTTTGATTTCCTGCTCCTATATAGCAGGAAGACAGACATGGGAACACCCCCTTTGGACAGTGGTCAACTCTGATTTCCTCACTCTGTTATGGATTCGTATACTTCTCTATGTAATTCTTATTCTGTGAGCTTCCACATATCCACCAGAATGTGAAAATCATTTAGCCAGAAGAAACAATATTTATATTCTATTCCACTCCAAGAACTTACTAACATTAGTTAGCTAGTCCTCTAATCACAAATTCTCAGTTGCACTGTTGTGAAATAAGAGTTGTAGGCAAGGACAGAGAGAAAAAAAAATGAAACAAAATATGACTTATGAATTCTTCACCTATGAAATGTCAATTGATAGTTACCTGATGGTAATACAATGATTCTATGAATGGAGCACCAAAGAAAATATTTAGTAATGTACTGTTACATTTAATTTTAGATGCCAATTTGATTGAGTTGAGTGACATGTGTGCAGCTGGCACAGCATTATTTCTGGGTATGTGTCTGGAAGAGATCCTATAGATAAGCTTGGGAGGTGGTAGAAAGAGTAGGTAAGATCAACTCTCAATATAGGCAGGCACCAGCTAATCAGCTGAGGACCAAGACAGAACAAAAGAGAGAGGTGATATGAGGCTTTATTTTCTTTTGGAGCTGTGACATCCTTTCTTTTTTCTATCTTAGTCACAAGAACTCCAAGATCTTTAGTCTTTGGATTCCTGAACCTTTATCAGATTTCCTCTAGATTTTGAAGTCTTTTGCTTTTGACTAAGAAGAACTAACCATGTGCTTAGAGGTTACGTCGCTAACAGACCTGGCCTGAATTATTTTTCCAGCTCTCAAAGTTGTAGATGGCATGTTTTGAAACATATAGGTTTCCAGACACGTGTGATCCAATAAGTCCTCTAATAAAACCCATGTTTATCGGTTTGCTATATACTCCTTCTTTCTTGCTTGAAAGCACTCATAGATACAAAGTTTGTCATTGGAAAGGGGACAGGATGATTATAGAATAAAACAAAAGAAAAATATTGCAAATACACTCTTAGAAAGCTGTGCACTTTAGTAGACAAGTAAGAGAAGTTAAAAGTAAATTATTTCCTATTGTTTTCACTCCAAATGTGTGTTTTGAGATATCAGTGTGACATTGAAATAGAGAATTAACCTTTATCTAGCTTGAGACCACCTTCAAATAATGTCTGTTTACTCCTACAAAATTTGTGCCTTAGCATATGCAAGCATATGCAAGTAGATCAAAGATTTTGTGACCGACGAGGTTGGTGTTTATGTTTACCCTTTGGTAGCATACTGAGTGTCCTCCTGTACCAAAGACACTAGCTAGCACATGGAGATAAAGGCTCTATGTAGGCAGCAGATCAATATCCACTTCTCCATGAACAATGAGTTATGTAGATGTAGTTAAGCAATGGGAACTTCCCATCAGTTTCTGGAGAGCAACCTGTTGTCTTGGTTATAGGTCAGGTTGTGTGTGTGTGTGTGTGGGGGGGGGAGTTCCTATGGGAACTCCAACAACTTAATTAGATGTAAGCCAGTTCTGGTATTAGAAGTTTCATTTGGTGACAAGGGATGGCAAGTTGAGGCTTGGCCTCCCATTATTTAGCAATTTTATTTAGATCTTCATATATGTATATATTTTATGAAGCTTCTATAGCATTAGGTTTTCATACTACACTTCAAATAGACCTTAATTTTAGCTATCTCTCAATGTATTTCTTCATCTCCCTCTTTTCTTTTCTTACCCTCTTGATCCTCCCGTTACAGCTTCCCATGCATCTATATTTAATTATCTATTCTATCTCCCTTTCTTAGGGATAGCACTCTACCCCAAACCTTAATTTATGCATAACTTCTGTGGTTCTACAGATTATTTTTTGGTTAGTTTTAACTTTACTGCTAATACCCACATATAAGCCAACATACAAAATATTTGTCTTTCTAAGTCTGGGTTGCTTCACTCAGGATGACTTTTTCTAGTTCCATCCATTCATTTAGCTGCAAATTTTATGATTTCATTAATTAAAGGCTGAGTAATATTCCATTGTATAAATGTTGCACATTCACCTCACCCATTCATCAACAGTAGATAGGTTTATAGTCCAGAGCAGATATAATATTTTCTGGATGTTTATATTTACATCCTGCATCTATCTATTTTTAATTTTTTTATGTAAAGTGGATTTTTAATTTTGAATTTTCTTGTATATATACTTTTTTCTAAGCCATATATAAGACTGTGAAAAGTAAGCACAGAAGCCCAAGTTTATATTGCTGCCCCCAAGGAAAAAAAAATAAAATCTAAAGTCTCCCAACAAGCCTGCACAGATCAAAGAATTGTAGAAAACAAAAGTTTCTTTAAGACCTTAGAGAGGTTTTCAAGACTGGTTTGATTTTTTTAAAAAGTGCTTTTGCTGTTGTTGAGTCTTTTTTTAATTACAGGTAGAGCAGTCATGAGTCAGAGACAGAGTGGAAGAGATGGGATACTGTCATCATGCTAAATAAATTCTCAGGTGTTTTTACAACTTTACCAAATCCATCAAGAAATCGGTTATTGTCCTCATCTTAGAGATAAGGAATAAATGAAAGTTAAGATGCCAAAACTGAAAGAATGCAAGTGTAATTATACCGGCCACAGAGGTGTTAAGTTGTACACTTGTCTCCTGCTCATAGGAATAAACTTAGAAAAAGAGCAAGGCTGTGATTTTGGCGATGTTTTATTAAAGTCCTTGAAACTTTACCTAATGCTGCACTGAAGCTATACCCTAGTATGATTCAAATGGTTCCTAAACCCAGTGTCTCTCAGGCCCTGTTTTACCTTATTTTAGTAACCAGGAACTAAGTCAAGGAGTCAGTATTTGTTTTTGTAGTCCAGATATTATATCTTCTCAGAGTAAGAATAATTGCCATAATCAACCTTTCTTTGGAATTTGAGATATTGCCCTCCTGAATTCCCTGTTCTTTTCTGCCGTGATACTTCGTTCTAATTTATATTCTTGCCATCAAACATGTACTTGAAATATTACTGGTGTTAGACTTTGGCTGAATTGTTTGGGCATTCTCAAGCCTGTAGCTTCTGCTTTTGCTGTCAGCATAGAACAAATGTGAGGCACCATCATGCACCAAATCTCTTGATGCTGTTCCTAACTTGAATAACTAATTCACATAGAGGTATGATAGTACCTTCTCTCATTGTGTTGGATTCAGAAAACATAAACTGTTCTCAGTAAGCTGGATGACTGAGTGTGTGCTAAGAAAGAAATTGATTTTTTTTCTTTAAAAAGGTGAGATGCAAGTACTGTGCAGTCAGCTGTAACAGTTGAAATCCATAGTCACATTAGCCCAGTAAGGAAAGCCCCGAGCAGACAGCTCCAAGTTTACACTTGGATTCTCTGATGCCCAGTCCAGCCATCATCTAGAGAGACAAAGAGATGGGAGATTTCAGATGTTCTAGCAATACCTACTACCATCTGTCGAAATAAGTCCCAAAGATATTTTTTTAAAGGTTTTGCCTCTAGAATTCAGTTCAAGGTTGAATTGTTAAGCTGATCTACAATTTACATTTTTCCGAGGAACTCACTTCCCAGGTTCCTTTTCTAGTTGGTCTGAAAAGCAATATGAAAAGAACTTCATGTAACTGGACAAACATTTAGAGGAGAGATTTGTAGTGAGCCCTAGGCAGAAGGGTTGGGAAAGCCTGGCATGGTTTTTTTGCCACACATTTGCCCTCTAAGTTTTCTTCTTCAATTTCCTTTTGACGGTTAGCCTTCTGGAGCCTAGGAGTTCAAGGTCCCTAAGACCCCAGCATTGGACCTATTTTCAACCCATAATCTGATGAACTTGACTCTACTAAAACTGTAGATATATATGATGTGAGCTGACAATTAGTAGTTGACATAATCACTAGTTTTATGGAATATTTCTCTGTCCATCTCAAATAAAAGAATCATTTTTTTCTGGAAAAGAATAGATTTGGAGGAAGGAGTGATTATGAATCTGAAACAAGACTGGCTTCTGTCTTTTCCAAAACTGACTCCAGGTGCTGAAAGTAGATTTGATTATTCTCTCCAGAGGGCACAGTTACTTCTACTGTTATTAATATCTGTGGAAAGTTGGTTCTATTGCCACTGCGGCGGAAGTTTCTGTGATTACATTTATCAGGAACAAACATAAACGCAACAGACGGAGCAATGAATCAATTCAACCATGTTTTGTAAAAACACTGAACAGAATCAAGCTGATTCTGCATGTAATTTTTTTCCTTTGTTAAAGAATTCCAGAAAAATCTTTGTAACTTTTAGGGAATGTGATGGTTTGTTTAAAGTATGTCCTGCCAAATGAAAGGTTTAACATTCTGAGACCTTATGGATTTATAATCTATGCACTGCTCTGACCCTATTTAGTGACCTATTAAGAAAAACTTGGTATACATTCAGTAGAAGATTCATACTAAGAACCAGAACCAGAACTGAGGGAATATTGATTACTTTCTTGCTTTCACATAAATAATTTTTTTTCAGCAAAGCTGTAGTGATCTTGTGAGGATAGGTCTTAGTTGTGTTCATGTGTGTGTGATGTGGGATTCCCCTCTGTATCCTGTAAATATGTTTTATTACTATTTGTTAATAAAGAAGATGCTTTGGCCTATGTCAAGGCAGAAGAGAGCTAGGCAGGAAAACTAAACTGAATACAGGGAGAAAGAAGGCAGAGTCAAGCAGATGCCATGTGGATGTTGAAGGAGAAAGATGCAGGAACCTTACCAGTAAGATACAACCTTATGGTGATTCACAAATTGCAGCGGTCGGATTAATAAATCACCAGTAATTGATATTTAAACAAATTTAATAACAAAACCAGACTCACGAAACCAAGGTTCCAGCGGAGTAGCCAGCGGAAACAGGGGAGCGCGGAAGGGGCGCGCAGCACAATATATATCAGTAAACATACGCCTGAGGGCAGCCCGCCCCCAAGGGGAGGGCTTATCCCTACAACAAATTAATAAAAATGGGTTGATTTAAGATGTAAAAACTAGTTAGGAATATGCCTAAGCCATTGCTAAAGCAATGTCATAATTAATATAGTGTCTGTGTGATTATTCAGGTCTGGGAAGCTGGGAAAACAATGTACAGTCTCCTGTTACAGAATGACACCCAATGTTCAACAATGTACATCCACATAAAGCCTAAGAAAGAAAGAAAAATAAAAAGGCTTCTAGACTCACAAAAGTGGGAGTCAGTTGGAGCGTGTTGGTAGTTGCAATTTTTCTGATAGGCTCTGTTTGCTGGCAGACAGCAGAGATGTGACTCCTTTTAGAGATGGCTTCCTGTTTTTTCCTGGTGGCACAAATGGCTCTGGATCTTTTGGGAGGTCCTGTTACAGAGCACTTAAAAGGGTTTTATGGGCAGAGGGCTGTAAGTTGTCTTAATGGTGACATAGACCAACTGCATCCCTGCAACTGCCACGACTGGGCAGAGCCGACAGGCAAAGCCACAGCTTTAATCTTACCTACACATGCTTAGCATTTAAAAAAAAATCACTGTCTTGGTCAGAAAATGATTACAGAATCACGATAAGACAAAGAAGGAAGAGTCAGGCAGATGCCATGTAGTTTCTGAAGGGGAATGACACTAGAATCTCACTGGTGAGCCACAGCCTCATGATGATATACAGATTAATCGAAATGGGTTAATTTAAGATGTAAGAGCTAGCTAGGAATATGCCTAAGCCATTGGTCAAACAGTGTTGTAATTAATATAGTTTCTGTGTGATTATTTGGGTTTGGGCAGCCAGGATACCAATGCACAGTGTGTGTGTGTGTGTGTGTGTGTGTACACACGTGTGCATGTGTGTATGGTTGTATGAAAAGTACCTTTGTAGGGGTGTCACCTGTTTCTCTTAAGGATAAATTTAATGCTGAATTTTGAGAGAAAGTATAAATAGGCATTTAATTTCAAAAGTTAAATAACTGCTAAGAATAGTTGCTATAAGAAAGAAGAGAAATACTTTGAAACCTACTGAAAATACAAAGACTGAGGAACTTAAAGGTTTGTCATGAGCTTGCTGTAAGACATTTCTCAGACAACTTCTCAGCTGTCTGTTAAAGGCTTTGGAAGAAATCATCTGTCAGAGATGTTAAAGCTTTCTTCTGATGCTCAAACACCTGTAAGTGCTTTGAGGAATTCTAAGAAATCTCATAACTCTTTTGTAAACAAGATCACAAGACTAAATATATATTATATTTAGAAAGATGCAGCATTTAATATAAGTAACAATTTAAGACCACATGTCTTAATGACTTTTATAATTAAACAAAATTAAAACCTACATATATTATTTTTATTCAAGATTACAAAAAATAGAAAAATAAAATAAATATGGACAGAAGAAATTGATCTGTGGTGCTCTAGAGATGGTGCTGTGGTTAGGACGATATATTGTCCTTAACTGAGCTTTTAAAGAAAAAAAAAAAAGAGGATATACTGCTTTCTCAGAGGATCTAAGTTCAAGTCCTAGATTCCATGAAAGGCTATTCACAACTGCTTGCAACTCCAGTTACAGGGGATCTGACACCCTCTTCAGGCCTCTGGGGACAACTGCACTCATGTGTGCATACCTTCACAGACACACATGTGTGCACAAGTTTGAAAAAATATAAAAAAGAAAATATGAAAGCAGAACTAATGAAATATCATTAAGATCACAAACGTTAAGGAAAAGCAACTTTGCTGGTGAAATTTGTGAATTTAAGTGTGATTTATTTCAGGAATAAATTGGGAAACCCTTGAGAATATTGACAAAAAAAATTTAGAAAAATCCTGAAGTTCTGGATTTTACATAAGGAGGATAACAACATCCAAAAAGCTTGAAATAAAATAAACAAGCATCATGCAAGTAAAAGCAGAAGCAGCAAGGGCAACCCAAGGACTTAGAAGGCGGGCATATAACAACAAGCAGAAAATCAATAATTTTGAGACCGGAGGTTAGCCTCACCTTGAAGCTAAGAGGAAATCAACAATTTTAAGGATTTTAAGGATAAAGAAGACAATATTTCATAGAAAACATATTAAATAACTGAAAACTCACACACACACACACACACACACACACACACACACACACACACCCATCCCCTAAGTGAACTAAGGCACTTTCTAGGATAATATATGATTGAAATGAATGAATACCATGATGAGAAAATAATTAAATCCATGTAAAAACAGTGAAATTGAATTCTTCAGAGTCCATTTCAACTGGGGTAAAGAGGACTCTATCTCGTGAACAGAATTCCTAAACGAGGGAAGAGAAATGAAATTAATCTGCAATTAGTTTTTTCTCTCAGTGTTAGTATAATTAACCCTGTGTCTGATTTAATACGGGCCAATACCATGCCATTAATCAATTTGCCTTTCTCTATTTATTACTCCTCACAGGAGCTACTGAACAAAGTTTGGATCTCAGAATACCAAAACTATGTTTAGTATATCTCATTGAAAGTTTAAGATTACTTGTATTTGTTTATAATAATGACCAAATATTTTCCTTGAACAAACCTAATATCAAAGACTGATTATGCTTTTTTAAAAATCTTAATATTTATTACACGTAACACACTAAGAAAAGACTATCATTAAAAATTTAAGATGAAAGAAAACTGAAATTTTCAGCTAAAAAATTAAATAGAAGTAAGGGTAGTCACTTTCCATTTTCTAAGTTTTATTATTTTGGATTATTAACTTTATGTGTGGGAGGGTTTTGCCTACATGGATGCAGGTGAACACATGCCTGCCTGGGAGAGGTACCAGGGGATCAGAAGAAGCTGTTGGATACTCTGAGCTGGATTTATGATAATTGTGGACCACCAGGAATGTGCTGGGTCTGAACCCAGGTCCTCAGTAACATCGACTCAACCATGGAGCCAATCGCCAGACACTTACTTTATAATCTAAATGTATATTTATGATTCAGAAATTATCTTAAGTATATTCAAGTTAGAATAATGATTTTCTTGTGAATAAATCAAGGCGTTTCTCTTTCTTTCTTTCTTTCTTTCTTTCTTTCTTTCTTTCTTTCTGAGACAGGGTTTCTGTACATAGCCCTGGTTGTTCTGGAATTGACCTTGTAGACCAGGCTGACCTTGAACTCACAGCAATTCTCTTTCCTTTGCTTCCTAACTACTGGGATAAAAGGTGTGACTACCAGGCCTAGCCTAAGAGTACTTCTTATGGGATGGTAATGCTGAACTTTATGAAGAATATTGTCTTGATCGAGCCAAAGCATGTCCTTGTAGTTTTCTAAATGTAGAATTCTTGAAGAGACTTATTCTTTAGCTCAGCAGACTAAGCAAAGGCAACTCATTCACCAGCCTGGGCTTACATCACCTCACCCACTAAGGTCCCATGTGAAATAGGGGTTGTTCTATCTTCCTCAGCACGAACATTCTTCATCTGCCACCAGACTCTGCTGACTGAAAGTCTGTAGACATAAACCGGAACTCACACCGTGGGCTCTTTGCATTTGAAAACTTCCAGGCCTTATTAAGCTATACTTATGCCTTATCTGGACCTCTACATTTCATAGAGAAGATTGAATAACTTCTCAAATACTTAGTCATGTAAGCAGGTATTTCATAAGAAATATCTATTTTTCATGTCTTTCTACTTCAACCCATTGGTGTTTGTGTTTTGGATATCCTAATATTAGCGAATGCTGCCTGTCCCTGTGTATGACCATTAAAACTTTTGGCAAGTCATACAAAGAAACCATCTTCAGTCATGGGGCAATATAAAGGGCAGTTTCAGTGCTAAAGTTATGTAAGAATGTCAAGAAACTGAGAGCAAAGCATTTAGATGAGAGCAGAGCTCTTCTGTATCCGGGACCCTCTGTGACTGCACAGGTACATGAGAGGATGTTGGCCTGGAATGGCAGTCACGAGATTAAACTGTTTCAAAGGCTAGTTCAGCCTGAATTTGAAATCACATGGAAATCAGTCTCAAATGAAGTAAGCGATTCTGTAAATAACAAGTAAAATCCAACCTTTTAAAATTTAAATTTAATTATTTATTAAAACAATCTTTACTCATTTTACATACCAATCCCAGTTCCCACTCCCTCTCCTCCTCCAGTTCCCCTGCTCCCCTACCTTTTTCCTGACCTATCCCCATCCACTTCTTAGAGAGTGGAAGACTTCCCATGAGGTGTCAACAAAGTCTGACACATTACTTTGAGGCAGGACCAAGACCCTCCCCACTATAAGTAGGCTGAACGGTTTATCCTTCCAAAGAGAATGGGCTCCAAAAAGCCAGTTCAAAAAGAGGTAGGGATAAATCCTGGTCCCACATCCAGTTGCCCTACAGACTGCCTCAGAATACATCTGTGGGCAATGTTGTTTTAACTTTACTTTTTTTGTATGCTTAATATCAAACTCTGGGCTTCAAGGTTACCAAGCAAGCACTTTTAGTAGGTGATACCACTAGCCCCAAATCCAACATTCTTTGGAGGGAAACAGTTAAAAACATGAAATTAATAATTAACATACAAGAAATGAAATGTTTAAATTAGGAAAAATATGATATGGCCAGTGACTGTGAAAAATACTTGTTAACAGAGCAAATGATAGTGGAAATTGTGAACAAGAATATACAAAACATATTTAATATTACAAACATTACAAATTAGGAATCAGTATGAATGGAAAAGAACTAATAAAAACTGTAGAATGACTGAAGAAGACACCTGACGCTGCCAACTGCCCTTCATGTGTACACGCACACCTGTGCGCATACATACATTTAAATCAGTACACAAAGAAAGAGTATATGTCTATACTGAACAATTATCTTTTTGTAGCTGTCTATCTGAGACAAATAAGTCTATGTTCCTATGAAAGAAGAGATATTCAGGAATATTCCTAGCATTTTCATATACTAACCTAAATCTAATTATTCAAAAATACCCTCCAAGAAAGGAAAATTGATATATTTTCCTGAATATTTGGAGCAGAATGATAGTCAGCAACAATATAGAATTTACTGATACATCAGCATATATAAACTTCATCATAAAAACATTGAACAAAAAGCTAAAAACAAAAGAATAAATGCTGAGTAATTTCATTTATTTGAAATCCCAAAATTAATCATAATAATGTATATTTAAGCAGTTTTTTTTCCTCCCAAAGCAGAGTTTCTCTGTTTAGCCCTGGCTGTCTTAGCACTCTATCTGTAGACCAGGCTTGCCTAGAACTCAGAAACCCACTTTCCTCTGCCTTCTGAGTGCTGGGATTAAAAGCGTGGCATAACCATCTCCAGATAGTTTGAAAGACTTTTAAGAGTAGTAGTTTCTTATGGTTTGATCTTTTGTGTGGAACCTCAAGGGAGAATTCTAGGAAGAAAGAAATGTGACAGAGAAGTACTCATGAAGAGACATCCATTTACCAAATAATGCGCATGAGTTATGTGTGGTTTATGTGTACTTAAAAAGGCCTGCTACCATCACCATGACCACTGTCATCATTATTGTCATGTTGAGGAATGGGCAGTGAAATAAAAGGAAGTTGGATATACATCATTTTAGCAATTAGTGGAAGCACATACAGAAATTTATGATTTTTTTATTGTAGGCATGTTTAAAGTTTTGCAATAAAATAAAAAATGACGAGCTAAACATCTTAATGTCTTTAAAAGAGGGCCATGGAGTCTTGGAATCAATCTCAACTGTAGAAAAAAAATGTAGCTGCAGATGTAATAGAGAAATTCCAGTGCCAAGCATTGATCTGAGCAATCATTTGTGTGTCTTCTTTTATTCTTTCATTATGTGAGAATTTTATTTGTGAGAATAACTCATACAATCAATAATTTATCCCTCCAACACATGATGTTCCTTAGTATATGTGTTTATTTTAAAATAAGTTTTATTTCCTAAATTCTGAGCAAAAAAATCATTCATTGTTAAAAATATGGCAGAAACTTGGAAGTTGAATTTTTCCAAAATACATATTCTTATTTTAGAAAACATGTTATTTATACTAAACACAAATTCTCATACTCCCTTTTTAGATAATACAAATCACAGCAGTAAGGCAAACATACATCTCTAATATAATAGTTTTAAAAACCCACACAGCTTTGTATATTCTTTTGTTTGCCAATGTCAAATTATGAATTTCGGAGGATCAAAATTTTAAAACGTTCCTGACACAGTAAACATCTATAAATACTCCTTTAAGAAATGTTCTAAAGCATCATCACAGTTTAATCTAGCTGGTATTAACTGTCACATTAAGAAGCTGAACTGTGCACATTTTGTGACATCAACTAGCAGCAGTCATTTCAATGTGAAAGCAATAAAATAAATTTAAATGCATCTCATGGCTTTATTTTTGAAAATATTATCTTCAAATGGCCATGACAGTAAAGTGATGTGTAAAAAAGATGATGAGAAACATGACTCATTGCTTTGTGCAGTTTTTCCTATTGAGGAGGCAAAAGTATTGAGCAAGGACGGTAGAATTAATTACAATAGAATTAAATGTAAATAGTAGGTCATTACTTTGAAGTTTTTCCAGTTGAAAAAAATTTAAAAGTCTGTAGGGTAGCTTTAGACTTTTGTTGCAATAAAAAAAAAAGAGCTAACTGAAATCCTTATGTTATTCTGAACTTGAAGAAAAGGAAATTCTCTGCAACCCATCTATAAGACAAAAATTGCTGTAATAAAACTAGACAATTACACAGAGTGAAGGAAACTATAAGCTTAGTCACACTGGCTTAGAGAAAAATCCACCTGAATTTATTAATTAGACGGATTTCTAGCTAGTTAAACTTATGATGGGAAGTAATACTGTCCTCATGAGAGGGGACCCTATTTTTGGACAGTCTGAAGCACAGTCAATCATGGGTCAGGGATGGGATCATAAGGCCCCACAGCCTCTAGGCTGAACCACTGATTTTTGATGGATTCTGAGCCAAGAAGAGACATTGTCTTTGGTTTTGTATGTCAAGGTGAAGCCACAGTTTTTAATATAATGTATTTGAGAATGTTATATGTGTACATACTGTTCATTGTTTCTGTATTCACCATATCTGGAAGATGGAAACTGCCCAGATGTTCATCAACTGATAAGCAGGTAATGAAAATGGCTATACAAGGGAATTTTACTCAGTTGTAAAGAAAGCTGAAATCATGAAAATTTTAGGTAAACTGAACTAGAAGAAATCAGTCTAGGTTGCAAGATAGCTATCATCTGTAGATCATAGCTTCTAATAGTTACATCTGTGTATTTGCCTCAAAGTCCCAATAGGAACAAGAATAGAAGGCACTGGGAGGTGAGCCCGAGCAGAATACTGTTGATGTGAACATGGGAAGGGAAACAATGGGGTCATTCAGTGAAGAAGGAATAATGGAGCAAGGCTTGGGAGGAAAGATAACTAGCAGTAAAGATGTTTGGAAAATACAATATGAAAAGCTACTATTTCATAAGCATCCAAAAATATCCATATGTAAATACATTTCTGCTTAAATAATTTATATTGATTTTCTTTGAAGACATACCACTTATATTCCAATAATCTCAGTTCTCACACATGTCAATTACGTTCCCTTGACTTTAGTACCAATTAACATAATTCTAAATTGTTCCTAGATAACTTCCTAATGTATATTTATTATGTCAAAATTCCTTTTAAATTATTAGGGACAAAATGTCAAAATTTTATTAAGACATATTCTAAATAAAGGAAGTTCAAACATTATGAAGGAATCCCTTATGATAAAATTATTGTTCTCACTGAAGTAAGGTAAATCTTTAATTTATCTTAGTGAATAACTTATAAATTCACTTGTCCTTTTAATAATATCTAGTTCAATATGGAAATATATAGAACATACTTCACAATATGGAAATATATGCAGAACATACTTCACAATCTAAACATCTTTATTAAAATTAAAAAAATATTGTTACTATTACTATTATTATTATTAATTTTGTGTGTGTGTCCATGTGTGTATGTGCATGTGTGTTCTGGTGCCTGGGGAGGCCAGAGAAACATATGCGATTTTCTATAGTTGGGGATACAGGTGGCTGAAACCAGCCTGATGTGGTTGCTACGAATTGAGTTCTGGTTTTCTGACAGAGCAGCAAGTGCTCTTAAACACTGGACCACCTCTCCAGACCTACATTAAAATGTTTTTAAAGAAGAGTATGAGTTAGTTGACATCATAATTTGCTATTTGTTTCTCTTGTGATTACTCTGCTAAACATTAATAGTGATAAATGAAATGGTGGAGACAAACTGGCATTGGCAAATTGGAATGATGGATAAGTAGTTTTTTAGAGAAAGGACATATTGTAATCCTGTTAAGGGGAAGATCTGAAAATCAGTTTATTACCTTTTCTTTAATCAAGGGTCTTCTGTAGTTTGACACTAAACTTGGGTTCTGAGGTAGTGCCCTCAGATGTTGTCAGGAGCAAACCTGAAAGCTAAAACTGCACTGACTGCAGCTATATTTTGCTTAATAAGATGGAGTCAAGAGATGCTGAGAACCATTTCTCTGATGAGCAATAGTCAATAAAAACATGTTCAAGACGATGAAGAATTCTGGTCTAGTATGGAGACCAAAGATCAAGTTTTAGAGGGATTCATATATTCTTTAATAATTTTGGTGAGTTTTGATATTCGATAGTCTAAAATATGACCCAAAGAACTATGTCTTCTATCCACTCCTAAGACTTATCCTCTTTAAAATATCTTGACATTCAATTAGAGATACCTTGGAAGAAGCTGGCTGAGCATATAGGTCAGTAACTCAAGAAAATTAGAAGTTGTCTATGTTGCCAGGGTTACTGGGTAAAATAAATTCTCAAGCCAGTCAACTGTTTGAAATTCTCATTACCACACTCAGTGACCAGAGGGTTTTTTTTTTAATATAGAGTAAAAGAAGTGTATGTTGACTGACCACCATAGTCTAACATGAAGGCTGTGTTTTGTTCCAGCTGACATGGTTTTCTCTGTCATGATAAACACTGACTTCTTGCAGAAGGTAGTGAGCATTAAAAGGGGAGTTATTATAAAGTAAAAATCCTAATTTATTATGAGATATTTGGGAAAGCTCTTCTCAAAAAGCAGTGTAGAAACTTGCACCTGAAAATGAGTGGAAATTACCAAAGTGAAAAAAGGCAGTAGATGTGATTGAAATGCCATGAGATCAGCTTTTCAAGGAACAGGGAAAGGGTGTAACGGCTAGAGTAATGTGTAGAGAGTAGAGAGACTATCTTGCAGGATAGGGTCTTAGAAATATTTTAGAATAAAAGAACCCAAGGAAAAACATATAGTTATCCTCTTGGCTATGGGAAGTAGACAAAATTGCCGGGGAGAAAATTGGGATCTTGCGGGTGGGGTGGATTGGGGATAAGGGGGGACGGGGAGAGAAAAGTGAGAAGGGGAGGATTGGGGGAAC
>NW_026067944.1:15945188-15975478 GCF_014885135.2 Alexandromys fortis | reverse complement strand
AGAGGGAGGGGGAGAGGAGTGAGGGGAGGGGGAGAAGGGTGGGAGGAAGGGGAGGGAAATGGGAGGCCGGGAGGAGGCGTGGGAGGAAGGGGAGGGAAATGGGAGGCCGGGAGGAGGCGTTAACTATTTTTTCCTTTTCTCAATTAAAAAAAAAAAAGAATAAAGATCGAACCATTGCCTAGAAAAAAAAAAGAAATTATTATAGTCTATGAGGAAATAAAGTGATCACGATTAAGTTCAGAGATGAGGGTAGAAAACTCCCTGAATACAATCAGAATGGTTCTGAAGTAGAATAATGGAGTTTGGTTGAAGATGGTAACAGGGAATATAGAGAAAAGGAAGAAGAGTAGAGATATCACCTAGGGAATAGAATTAATAAGACATGATCTTATTGCTCAGTTGAGTTGTTGAAGTGGCACCTGATTTGCTCACTCAAGTTAATGTGTGGGGGACATCATTAAAAACGGTATCCTGGAGGGGTGGGAAGGAATTGGCTAGCACATGTTTGTGTGATTTGAATGACCTCTGTGATATTATGTAGAGATGTTAGCCAGTAAGTACATGTGCTCTTAAGGAGAGAAGTCATGACTAAAGATATACGTGTCCTTGACAAGTAAACACGATTCGAATGAGAGAGCTATGCAGAATGACATCCAGTTAATGGTGAACATTCTGGTATCTTAGTGTCCTGCTTCACTGTGCAGTTGCCAAAGCGACAGAATACCTTCACAGTTCACCCCATTCTCGCAGTGTAGGAGTAGTTAACATACACAGGTTCAAAAAGATTTTAGGCCAGGCAGTGGTGGTGCATGCACTAACCGAGGCAGAGGCAGGTGGGTCTCTGTGAGTTCAAGGTCAGCCTGATCTACAAGAGCTAGTTTCAGGATAGCCAGGACTGCTACACAAAGAAACACTGCCTCAAAGAACAACAACAGAAAATATAGGGTTTTAGACCTTTACTTCTATGTGTATGAATGTTTGTGTGCATGTTTGTATGTGCACCACATGTGTACAACACCCATGGAGATCAAAAAGTGCATAAGGTCTTCTGGAACTGAAGTGATACACAGTTGGAGCCATCATATGGGTGCTGGGAACCAAACTCAGGTCCTCAGCAAGAGACATAGGTGTTTTTTAACTAATAAGCCATCTCTCTAGATCCTTTCAATGTCTTCTTTTCAGTGGCAGACATAAATAAATTTTGTAGTACAGTGATACATAGACCTCCCTTATAGCACATTTAGTAGTTTAACCTAATCGCTTGTCTTTATTCCTCTCCCATTTGCTTCTGATGAGTACATTGTATATTAAAATCATAAACATAAGCCTATGAGAATTAAAATTGCTTAATTTGAATTTTCTATAAGATCAATGTGATTTAATATTTTATTGACTTGAAAAATATGTTGAAATTATGCTTTACTTGGGTGGTGAATAAGATAGGAACATAAGATACACATGTAAAGCAATTAGAGGACAGATTGATCACTCAAAGTGAAACAATTTATTAACTATCTTTGTTCCCTAATGTGATTAAGTATTTCAGAAAGTTCTTTTTGTTATTTTTCTCTATCAAAAGACAATAATCTTATGTCTAAAAAAGAGGAGAAAATTACATCGTTGTAAGACTCAATGCTGTTATTATCTATTTAAAATTTTCCAACCGAATCATCTGAAAGATATTAAAAAATAAATTACCATCAGGCAATGATCATAGGTAGATATTGTGCTGTCACCAAAAGAGAATGGATGAATGACAGATAAAACACACAGTTGAAGATATGTTATTCTAGGTCCAGAGAATGCTTTCTGGTAAATCATAAACTGCCTAATCAACATAGCAGAAATACCCACTATGAGGAGGTTTGACTCAAAAAGAGGAACATGGGATGTACTCACTCATATTTGGTTTCTAGCCATAAATAAAGGACATGGAGCCTATAATTCGGGTTCTTAGAGAAGCTAAATAAGGAGAACCCAAAGAAAAACATATAGGCATCCTCCTGAATATTAACCTTCATCAGGCGATGAAAGGAGACAGAGACAGAGACCCACATTGGAGCACCGGACTGAAATCTCAAGGTCCAAATCAGGAGCAGAAGGAGAGCGAACATGAGCAAGGAACTCAGGACCGCGAGGGGTGCACCCACACACTGAGACAATGGAGATGTTCTATCGGGAACTCACCAAGGCCAGCTGGCCTGGGTCTGAAAAAGCCTGGGTTAAAACCGGTCTCACTGAACATAGCGGACAAGGAGGACTACTGAGAACTCAAGAACAATGGCAATGGGTTTTTGATCCTACTGCACGTATTGGCTTTGTGGGAGCCTAGGCTGTTTGGATGCTCACCTTACGAGACCTGGACGGAGGAGGGTTTTCCTTGGACTTCCCACAGGGCAGGGAACCCTGATTGCTCTTTGGGCTGACGAGGGAGGGGGACTTGATTGGGGGAGGGGGAGGGAAAGGGGAGGCGGAGGTGGGGAAGAGACAGAAATATTTAATAAATAAATAAATAAATAAAAAACCAAAAAAAAAAAAAAAAGAAGAGGAAGAAGAAGAAAAAGAGGAAGAAGAAGCAACAGCAGCTGTTTGGGGAAGGATATAGGTAGGCCGGAAAGCAGGGAGAAAGAAGGCAGAGTCAGGTAGACGCATATAGCTGCTGAAAGAGAAAGATGCTTGAACCTTACCGTTAAACCACAAGCCTCGTGGTAAAATATAAAATAATAGAAATAGGTTAATTTAAAATGTAAAAACTTGCTAGAAATGTGCCTGAGTCATTGGCCAAACAGCGCTTTAATTAATATAGTTTTTGTGTGATTATTCGGGTCTGGGTGGAAATGAAAGGAAACAAAAGAACAGTCCCCGCTTGCATGGACTTTTTGTTGTTGTTATTGCTGCATGTTTTCATCATTAGGAATTTAGTAAATAACAGTATTCCTCCTTGTAAAGCTTCACTGATATGTGGAGTGTGTGTGTGTGTTTGTGCATGTGTGTGTGTGTGTGTGAAAGAGAGAGAGACAGAGAGAGAGAATAAAAAAAGTATTAATGAGGAGGGCAACAAAATAATGGGTGAGAAGTGAAAAAGGTTTATTTAGATAATAATAAGATGTGGGCTCATGACAGATTTTAGGAAGAGAGTGACAATCACTGGGAAGTTTTATTGGAGGGATGTTTTAAGCAATACAATTTAAGGATATACAATTATACGGGAGCACAAGACTGTGGTGAGGTGAGGTTTAGATAGAACCAGACTAAAGCCGACAGACTTTCGAACTAGATGTGAGCATGGGGCACAATGACCGAGCTGACGATAGATCACAAAAACACTATTACTAGTACACAGAATGTAAACGCTCAACATTGCGTATGCACTTTGAGGAGCATGGTGGATAAGGGTTTCGAAAGAGGTGTTTTAGAGAGTTCTCTATATAAAACCAATAATTTTTTTTTGTTTCTTCTTGTCAGTTGGCTTGTGAGAATGTCTGTGGTAAAAAGTGTACACGCATATGCACTCACTGAGGTTAGAAAATCTAAGCAAATGTCTGCGTACATGCTCATGTAATAGTGAGTTTCACTATATTGTGACATGGCTAACTCCTAAGACATAGGAAGTCCTGATTTTATACTCAGGAAGTACTGGAAGTGTTTTTGTATTTTTGTTTGTTTGTTTGTTTTTGGTCTTCACCCTGCTAATCCTAAATGTAATATTTAACTAGCACAACCTACATTGTATCTAAAGTGATAGGGCCCAGGAACCTTCATGTGTAATTCAAAATGATAGTGAATACTGTGAGCCAATGCTCTTACCCTGGAAAGATTTTTTTTCTTGTACTTGTTTGATAAAATGCTGGTTGGCTTAGTAGCTAAGGCTTCTTATTAACTCTTATAACTTATATTAGCCTATAATACTTGTCTGCATTAGCCACGTGGCTTGGTACTTTTTCCAGCAAGGCAGTTACATTTTGCTTGTTCTGTGTCTGACTTCCCTTGAGGCTGGGTGACGACTGCAGACTGACTCTTTCTCTGTTGGGAGCTGTGAACCCCCAGATCCTGAATTTCTTGTGAACAACTTGTTTTCCCCTGATTTGAGTGCCTACAGCTGCTCTGAGCACCCTCAGGAGTTCCCTAAGGAAGGGGAATGGTTTCAGGTGCGTTTGGCTGTGGCGTGGCCATCCTTATATAAGCTGCCCCTGGACACAATAAAGGGGGCATTCTTGGGGCATTCTCGTATCAAGGATGACCCATGTCTCTGTCTGTGAGTGTGTGTGTGTTTCAATCTCCAGCCCCTTGCCTGGTTCACGAAATATAGGGTGGTGCATAGAACGCAGACAAGTGTTGTGCGCCGCATTTCTGTTCCCAGAATTCTTCTGTTCTCATTGCTCTGCCTTTACTTTCTGCCCGGCTACTGGTCAATTAGCATTTTGTTAAACGAGTATGAGAAACAAATCTTTACAGGGTAAAATGTGAAAGACCTAGTTTTAGAACATTCGTTTGAGGCATCACACTGTGAGACCTTTGTGAGCTGAAACAAGGGAACCTTGAAAAGGGAGGGCGATGAGACAGATGTGTCAAAAGAGGTAGGCAGCATATCTCAGAGCATCTGTCTAAGCATGAGTAGCAGGAGTTTTACAAGGAGAACAGAGGGTAAGAAATTATCAAAGAAGTAACCTGGGAGATTTCCATAAAGGACGAAATATTTTCTTTTTAAACAATATTTATTTAAATGCATGTGTGTGTCTGTGTGCATGTGACTGTGTGCATGTGTGTTTGGGTGCCCACTAGAAGAAAGGTCAGATTCCTGGAGTGGAGTTATACACAGTTTAGAACTGCCTGACATGTGGGCTAGGAACTGAGTGTGATTCCTTGGGAATATCAGCAAGGGCTCTTAACTTCTGCACCATTTCTCCAGGCCCAGATGAAAACTTTTCTAACTAAATAGACCCAATAAACACTTAAAATGAAGTGAATGGAAAAAGTTTGTAGACATGTATATCTATAAACTTCCTGGTTTCATTTTTCTTACGTTTGCCAATTTGCGTTTGGTCTTTCTGTTTACAATTTTGATTCTTATTTTTTTACCTTTTTCCTCTACATTTCTTCTTCCCTCCCTCTTTTCTTTACTTTTTGAGGTGATTTTGCTCTGACTGTCTTTCAGTTCTGGAATCAAAGGATTCCCCAGCAGTCTCCCAAAGTAGCCAAAGTAGCCAGGACTGCATGCAAATGTCTCAGCCCCTGGCTTCTTCTTCTCTCTTCTAAGAAATAACTCCAACAAATGATCGTGCCAAGTGCTTTGAATCCTAAGAACTTTCAAGCAAAAATATACTTGTCTACAAATGAACCAGAACGTGGTAGCTCATTGAAAAGTTTGAGCTCTTGGGTTTGACAAAATATAACTCAAAATCATCAGAGGACACATCCCTGCTTTTGAATTCCATATGCAAACCATCATTTGGGAGGAAGATCTGTGGAAATGCCCACACTGAGAACATTGCTCAAATGTCTTCTATCAGCAGATACTACCATAAACCAAGAACAAGATGGATGATTGCAGCACAGTGCATGTTGAGTACAATCAGCACAGCTTGATGGGAGGAAACAAAGTTTAAGAATGGCATCACAACTTGGCTGTGGGGATGTGGGGAAAGTGAACACTCCTCCATTGATGGTCGGAGTGCAAGCTGGCACAGCCCCTTTGGATATCAGTATGGCGATTTCTCAGAAAATTAGGAAACCACCTTCCTCAAGACCCAGCAATATCACTTTTGGACATATACCCAAAGGATGCTCAATCGTGGCACAAGGACACTTGCTCAACTACGTTCATAGCAGCTTTGTTTGTCACAGGCAGTACCTGAGAACAACCTAAACACCCCTTGATCAATGAATGGGTAAGGAAAATGTGGTACATTTACACAGTGGAGTACTACACAGCAGAAAAAAATGATATCTTGAGATTTACAGGCAAATGGGTGGATCTAGAAAACATCATATTGAGTGAGGTAACCAAGACCCAGAAAGACAAATATCATATGTATGTACTCATAAATGTATGTACTCATAAGTAGCTCTTAGACATAAAGCAAAGAAAACCAGCCTAGAGTTCATAATCCCAAAGAACCTAGACAACAATGAGGACCCTAAGAGAGACATACATGGATCTGATCTAGATGAGAGGTAGAAAAAGACAAAATCTCCTGAGTAAATTGGGAGCATGGGGACCCTGGGAGAGTGCTGAAGGGGATGGGAGAGGCAGGGAGGTAGTGGAGAAAAATGTAGAGCTTAACAAAAGCAATAAAAGAGAAATGGAATGTAAATAAGTCTTTGTTAGGTGGCTAGATTGTTTGGCAGGGTTGCAGCTGCCTTGGAAATTAAACAAGGCCAGAGAGCCTGCCTGTAAATATTTTGTATGAAATATGGGCCCACACCTTAATAAAGTTTAGAGTTGGCCCTTTGTTCGAACTCTAGTAGAAGTACCACTTAAGTATAATGTTAGAATGTTTCCTGTTCATTTAATTGATTCATTCCGTAGACATGATGCAATGTACCTTTTGACTGTAAGCATCCTACCAAGTCCTGGACACATGAAGAAATGAAAAATGTCGCTCTTAGAATAAGGCAAGATATTAGCTACAAAGAATATAGAATATTTGTATATTACTTCGGAAATGAACATGACCTGCACAGGTGAATATTGATTTCTTCATTTTGCATTTCGTAAGATTCTAAGATATGAGATGGTATGCCTATGAGTTAGAGATTCAGATACTTCCAAAGGCCTGGGTGATGACAGATTAAATTATTGTTATTCAAATTAAAAATAATCTGAGAAATAGTGCATTTTTACAAGCTTTGTCGGATTTCCAGTTCAACTCCAAAGGGCACACCTCACCAAGATGAAGGCATTTTGTTGTTCAAGTGTAAGGCCACCAATATAGTTTGCTTTATTTTGATGACAAAGCATCTGGTTCTGACTACTGAACTGCTAAATTTGCCTCTGCCATTTTCATTTCCTCTGCAATTTTGAAATTATGAATAACAGTCAGAGCAAAGCTTCAGTGGCTTGAAAGGACCCAGACGTGTTCTTTGGTAAAAAAAAAAAAATGTTTTGGAGATAAAGCTCCATTCTTATTGAAGAACATATTGCAGTGATTTATGATTTTAAATACTTTACTCTGGAAGGATAATAAAAGTTACACCAAAGTAAAATACTCCCCTTTTCTATTATAATTTATATTTATTAGAAACTCTCCAGGAATACACACATGTGTACACACACACACACACACACATACATTGTTATATAGGTCCAAAAACTATTCTGTAGATCTGTACCTGCTCATACTGTGAGAAAGCATTCAAGGTAAATATTTCTTTCAGTGGCAAACTTGGCAGATTCTTTATCTTCAATGCATTTTACCTCTTTAATTTTAGACACATTTTTTATTCTTTCTTTACTGCTAACCAAAAAGACACCCTAGACATATCATGGGGCAATAGTATCTAAGACTGGCTTCAAACTCATGGGTATTCTCCTGCCTTTGCCTCCCCAGTATTGGGACTATAGGCATGAGTGTTCATGCTCAAACTAGAGTTATCAACTTTGTAAGTACCAGGAATTTGTGCATTGCAGATGAAATGGAGATGGTTTTATAAATTCAGAAGTTGAGTCTCTTTAGGGTGTGTTAATTTTATAACAACATTAGTTTTAAAACTCAGTGTTGTTCCTTTTGGAGACGGAAAGGCCACACAGGCGCAGAAGGATCATTGAACTACAATTCCCAGAAGCGGTAGAGGATACAGCATCCCACTGGACTACGGAAAGCCACGCATGCACAGGACATTTTTTCCCAGACGCACCTGGATCCCTTAAAATGGGGAACACCATAATTCGCCCCCTTTCGTCTCTTCACCCCCCGTCCCTCACCTGTCGTCACCCCCTCCCCCATTAAAGTTTACCCACGTGGGATCGCCGTGTGTCTCGTGTTTTCTCTCCAACCCAGCAGAAAGAACAAGACTCAGCATATAGTCAAGTTTGACATTCTTTGTCACCCCCAAATAATTTTCGTGCATTTATAAGTTCATTAAATGTTCAATATTTCTGTAAAATTGTACAGGATTTACAGAGAAAGAAAGAAAGGAAGAAAGAAAGGAAGGAAGGAAGGAAGGAAGGAAGGAAGGAAGGAAGGAAGGAAGGAAGGAAGGAAGGAAGAAACTAATAGATCCCAAGGGATTTAGAAGGTAAGAGCCACAGGATTGTGTAGGTGACTTGATATGGAGGAGGGGAAAGAAGCTAAGTAGCTTGACAAATCTCCAGTTTATAACAGATAACAATGCCATTAACAGGAGGATATGAGAAAATGAGATCTGAACTCAGCACCATTTATGTTTAAATAAAGAAATTTGACATGATCTGATTATAGGAAAAGTTATTACTGTAGATCAAAGTAGAAAATTTATTATGTTAGTAGACTACACTTATGGAGTCCTCCATGGATTCTAGAGTTTCCCTATTTTGCTTGCTCATTACCTTTCTTTGGAAAATAATATTCAGTTTATAATTTCAATGCAGTGAATACAATAATTTTAGTTATTTATTTTTATTTTAGTTGGCAATGATTAGATTTATGCAAAGCTTCAACAATGTATTGATAATGTACATTTCTGACTACATATGCTTATGCCATTATCTCTGGAACACATCTATAAAGGAGAGTCTTTTATTTGAATTAACAACATAAGACAATTTTCGCTTGACCACTTGAAAAATAAATGCAGTGACAATGGTATTTATCATAGACACTCAGAAGAGAAGGCAGGAATCAGAATATTGTAGCCTCGTGTCAAGGAATATGGACAGTCATAGGAAGATGAAAAAATGTCAATTTCCACCACAGCCTCCAAAGAAAGTCCAGACCTCATGATAGCTTATTATTTTTAATGATCTATCTATCTATCTATCTATCTATCTATCTATCTATCTATCTATCTATCTATCTATCTATCTATCTATCTGTAATAAGGTTTTTTTTTACTTGCATATATGCCTGTGTGAAGGTGTTGTATAACCCTGGAGCTAGAGTTGGACAGTTGTGTCCTGCCATGTGGTGCTGAACCCAGGTCCTCTGGAAGAGCAGCCAGTGTACCCAACCACTAAAACATCTCCCCAGTCAGCAATATATAGTCTCCATAGGATTGGGAAAATAAATTTTTGTTTTTTCAAGCAGTAAAGTTGCAGCCATTTAGTGTAGCACCTATTTGGGAAGTAATAGACAATGATTTTTGGTGTAAGTACAGGGCCAAGGTAAGAAGTGTTATCCCCTGAAGAGTAGAACAGCCAGAGCAGTATTTGAATAAACTAGTACTCAGTTTACTAATGACTTAATAATAATGTTACTAAAAGAATTAAGATTACAAAATTTAAATGGTTATTTCTTTCATTTTGCTTGCGTAGGCTCAGAATGAAAGTCCACTTCTATTAATTGGGGCTTTCCTTGTGTACCCTTCAAAACATGATTGCTTTGACACTGCCACATGAAGCTGATGTGTGGTGAGGGATTCTTATGACCAGGAATTCTCTAAATACAGAGAGAGCATCATGCTCAAATACTTGAGTGATTGGCATAAGACAGTGCATGCATAATCCGTATACAAAAATAGATTTAAAATTCAAAGCAAATGAAAATATATCTTACATGTAGTTTTGTGTCTGTAACCCTACCTTTGCTAAAGCTGCAAAGAGGGAAGGGCCTTATCATCGCACAGACTGTTGCTGCCTTGTTTCTTCAGCTCCAGATTCGACCCCATTCCTTAGTGCTCTGGTGCTGCCTTTCATAGAGTACCCTGGAATACTGACTGTGAAGTGTTTCATTTACCTTCCGCCTGTCTTTTGTCCTAGTTGCTTCACTGCAATTTGCAATCCAGTTTTAGTTCTCAGTCTGGGAAGAAAATATTTACTCTCTTACAGCACTGTCATCATTACAGCTCCATCTGGTCTTCCTGTTAATTCAGGAATTTCCCCACACTGTTGTCCACCCATACCACTTCTGTTCTGAATAAGGCATATCTCAAATGTAACATCAGTCATTAAAATGATAGGTTATTGGGCGAAAGGAAAGCATATATAGCTTATTTCTGCCAGAATTAACCAGGAAACGTGTTAAAGTTAGGCAAACTCCTAGGAAAGCACTGCTCATATCTAGAAGCGTAAAAACAACTATCATTCCTACGATGAACTCTCGAGAAACTTAATCACATCTCCCTACAATCCTCCATGGCCAAAAGCGTGAAAGTGTACCTAACGTTGCAGCTGACGACTTATATATCAATGCGTCATAATTAAATTACATTTGCTAAATAATTGGAGATATAGTTGTTGTTAAAAGCATACTTAAACCTATTCTTTAGATAGGATAAAAATTTTGTTATAAATGCATACTCTATTATATAAAACAGACTTTCAGGGATTGTTTTACTTTCCCAAGTAGTAATTTAAACAAGAATCATTTAATTCCAGGTAAAGCCTAGATATACTTAAGACTGTTCAGAAGGTGAAGGGTTAATCAGTTTAGAAAAATCTGACCTTTGGGACTGACAAAATTGTGGGTTTCTGAATAGAATATAAAATTATGTGAAAGATATATAGGAATGCTTTTTGATACACAGATATCCACTCCCCTGAAATTCTAACAGAATGAGGACATTTACTGTCGCAACATGTCTAGAAGCCACTCATTGTGTGGTTTTCAGATTAGCTGCTAATAAATGCTTTTAAGAAATACTAATTACAAACTGGCTTAAGATTCATAATTCAGCTCAGTTAAAGTATTATAGGTACTTTAAAATTATCATTTGTGTTTTAATTATCATTGTGATAGCAAATCACTCTAAAACTGAGCACCTTAAGTAATCTCTATGATGGTCACCAATTCACTGGTCAGGAACTTGAATAGGATACAACAAGATGTTTTAGTTCTTATTTGACAATATTGGGACTTGGGAGACTCAAAGTCTGGAAATGAATTCACGGCTTTCTTACTCCCAGGGTTGGCACCAGGGATGGGCTGACTGGAAGTCTAACACTACTCACTAGTCTGCTTATCATTTTCCTATGGCCTGGCTTCATCATAGCCTGTTCTTGGAAACATGAGAGAAAAAGCTGATGTAAACCTGTTTTGGAAACCATATAGTCTACCTTCTACCAAGCTCTGTTAAAAACAATCCAAATCTTTTCATATTTAAGGGAAAGGATTTAGATATTGATACTTGGTCAGTGGTGAAGAAACATTGTATTGTAGATGTATGGAAAATGACCCAATAATCAGTTAGTAAGAGCAATATGATACAGTTATAGAGTATCTAGCATGGTGTGTAACATGTAAGAAGCATTTCATTACGTTGACTGATGGTAATGTCAAAGATAATGGTAAGCAGGGCATTTGAGCATACACAGACACACACACACATATTGCAGAGATATAGTCACATGATTAGATTCTGTTGCTGAGTTACATTCCCAGCCCTGCATATATTTTTATGTTTTGAAAATTAGAATTTAGAAAGAAACTTGACCTATATTATAACATCTAAAATATAACCATAAACATATTTATGACTGTGGCTGATATTTTTGTGTATGTTTCAGTATAGTGAAAATATGTTTTGTTAATATATGTTAAAATGAACTTTGTGGATGCATGATAGAAGTATGTTCTTGAGAGCAATAGATTCTAAAGCCATTGCAAAACTAAGAATTTAGTTTCTTAATGGTATTGTATTTCTTCATTACAACCAAGTTCTGAGTGAAGTACACTGTGCTGTAACCAACAATTTTACGTGAATATGGTGGTGGACTGTCTTGGTGTTCCATACAGATGCCTCTTGGAGGACTCCAACATTCATCTGCTGACTCTGTGTTGGTCACTAATAACTTACAGCTGCCACCTTCTGTAATAGATAGCTCTTGATGGTGTGGGAGCTTCCTTGTTAAGGATACTATGTGCTCTTCCTGAGAAATCAGCAACAGACACGAAGGTATGTAACACAATTTCCTAGCTTCAAAGTTGGCCCAATTCTGTCACTATTTCTTTAAGGAGAGATCCTATGGAATCAAACTGGCTCCAGCCTCCAGAGAGAGCCCATGCTCAGCTCTCTTCCTTTCCTTATTTCTCTGTCCTCTTCCTCCTGACAATTCTGTCATCATAGGTGAGAAGTATCCCCAAATCCTGTTCCATATTCTGCTTCTAAGAGAGAGACAGAGGGAACTAACTGATTGATACATTTCTTTTTGAAAGAAAAATAATCAGGAATATTGATTCAAAAATAGATTGAGTTCTACTGAGTTCAACTTCTAATTTTGAAGTATTACCTTCTAGGATTCATTTGAATTTTAATAGACAAAGGCATTAGGAGAGAAAGTAGAGAGCAGTCTTCGGCATCCAGCATGGCAGGTAGAAAAGGAATGAGAATAGCCCTGAGACTTCTAGAAAGGAAGTTTGGCGAGGAGACAGCCATAACGAAAGGAGTGCTAAAGAGGTACAAATGTACAGAAACTCTGAGGACAAAGATCCTAGTGGAAATAAGGGACAAATGACTGCACCTTTGGAAGCAGAGTCCGTCTTTTATTGAAGTGATTCTTGTGAAATCCATATCTGTCCTTTAGACTTTGAGCCTTATATAACTGAACTATGGAGTTGAAAGCCCAGGTACTTACATAAGTATGTCTTTGTGAAATAAAATTGAATTTTATCTCTAACGTCTAGCAACACGCTGGGCTTGGCTTTGAATTGTTCACTAGGCCTTGAAGATATCTGATATCTAGGTCTTACATTTTTAAAACCTTTATGATAAGTTGTTCAATTTGCTCCTTTTTTCCCCTCAAATATAGTATCGCTTTGGAGGCTTCACTGCGGTGTGATGTAGGAGTACCGTGATGAGGGCTGGTCTCAAGGCTGGTCCGTGTACTCAGTATGTTCACCCTCCACACAAGGCAGAGCTCTGACGGCATAGTTCCTCCCAGAATAGTCTCCCATCTGTTCTTCCAGGTTTGTCTCAATGTTTAAACAACATTACTGAGAAAATAGAATGCCCCCCAAACTAACTCTCTATATTTTTTGTCTCTTATTACTGAAAACCTTCATCCTGTATTTGTCACTTATTTAACATTATTTAATATTTGTAGTGAGATTTATTTTAGTTTGCTCCTCAGACATGAATAATAGTGTTTTTAGAATATGGCAGGCTACAGTTAATAGGTATATTCATTAGCAAGGGAGAGTCATACCTTTAATGAAACAGTAATTGAATTTCATGTTACTTAATGCAATACATAATTCAGTATACTCTGTTTTTCAGTAAGTTGTCAGGTAGCATATTATGATGAGTACAGCAGCTCCAGTGTCAGAATTCTGTTGCCTTTATCTGCATTGCCTACTAGAATTTTAATGAATATATGTATCAGTGAATGATTAGTCATTATAACCAAGAGTTGTGTAAAAAACAATTTGAGTTATGGAAAAATTGAAAATCTATAGCCTTTTATGTTTTCCGTATACTTTGTTGATTCTTATTGCTTATTAAACAGGCACATGAATCACGCTTCATACCAAAGCCCTTAGATTATCAGCTTGCATGAACTTCTCCTTTCCCTATAGTATGGCACAGAATCAAGGACAAAGAGTACAGAGAAGCAGGTAGATTGGATGGGAAAATATGCAATGAAATCGTGGAGTTAGAGCCGGAAGTAAATGTGAGCTAATGGAATGGATGCATGCTTTTTGGATTTTTATGCTTATTGTTTCAATTTGCATGAACTAGTAAAATTGTAAGCTTGGGAAGAAATATATTCTAAATGCATGGACTACATACCTTCATAAATCTCATCTACTCTGGCAGAAACAGAACTGAATGGAGACAAATACTCAGTGCCGTGGCCGTAATCTGTTGCCCACTGGCTTATTTACTCAAGCACAGTGGGTAAATATATCAACATGTTGACACTACCAATTCTTTTCCGCTGAGAGATATTTGCCTTTTACTGTGCAGCTCTGTTTTCAGTAACAAATAAGGACTTTTAAAGAGGGAGATTTATGTGCATACAGAAATATTTTCTTCTCATTTACTGATAACATGACTGTCTGTTAAAGCAGAGAATACATGTAAGCATGCTTGGTGTGAATGCAACACATCTACTATTATGCGGGATTTATGACTATATAATGCTTTTACTGATTCATGTCTGAGACAAAGATACCACTAATTCAAGCAGTGTCTACCACATAGCCCCTGAAATAATTATAATTTTCTGCTTAGCACAGTTTGAACTCAAGTGAAGAGCTTGTAGGTGAGCTCATATGTGCATTCCACTTTTCTAACATGTGTATATTAAGTGCTGTTCAGTAAAATTTCCTTTGAAGAACACTTAATTCACAGGTATTGATATTTGATGTCCCGAATTTGACTCATACAAATGAAAAACATTACACAAATGTGGCATATAGGCAAGTTATTCTGAAATGAATTTCACCTTAACACCTCATTGGTGGAACAGTCTAAAAGCTATATCTTTGAAATGATTGTGTATGTTATAGAAATGACAAGGAAAGGGTAAATGTGTAGTCTTTTTATTAGTAAACCTGGCAAAATAAATAGAAGAGAAAGGAGAGGTTTTCTCCACTATAGAAACTGTTATAAAGTTTAAAACAGTGATTTTTACTAATTTTGTAATCAAACAAATCCAACAGTAACATCAATATTATTGGCTAAAAGGAAGATTTCTTCCTCTCCTTAAAACTAGATATGAGAAAATTGATGTTTAATCTTAAATGTAACTCTCTTTGTCCATAGGCAGGAGATAATATTTCTTAATTATAGTTTTAATATTAATAAAATAGAGAAGAGCTAGCTCAGAACTGGATATTTTCGGTTTTAAAATAGAGTGAGTTTCCCTTGTGAACAAGAAGTTTCTAGTAAGATTAATTTTTTTTCTGACTTATTTTTTCCATCATAAAATCTATGACAAGAATTTGATGAGCATATGTGTTGAAGCTAAGAGGAGTGTAGATTACAATCCCCAACATTGAAAAGATAACTGAATCAGTTTTTTAATTCTTTCTAAAAATTGGCCCTCATAAGTGAATATGTTTTAAAATTATTTATTGACCAGCATTTTATTATATTTATTACTTACAGCATAAGAATTGTATGCCATTGTTGCCAGAGACTAAAGTGCTCCTCTATTGAGTATCTGTGCATACCATAGCACACAGTTTTCAGTATATGACTTTGGGTGGGACTTTTTTCACCCTAAAAGAATAAGAATTGTTTCACAAAAGCATATTCTGTATACAACAAAATCAAATCTTTCTGGTTTCTACTTGTCAGTAGAATGTGTTTCTGATATTGAACACTGAGGAATTGCCTGGTTTTTGCTGTAATGTCATAAATCTAGTTTTCAATTGTAAGGAAAGAAAGAGTACAAAGTTGTTGGCATGACAATATTTTCATTCGCTAGCACCTTTAATATGTTAAATGCTTTATTAAATGTGAAATCTAGCCACTGAGTCATGAAGTGATGCCAGATGCCAACAGTAGAATAAACACTAAAGCTTAACTGTAGTTGTAGTTGGGAATGGCACACTTCAGTCAGGAAACCCTCAGAGTGGTTTAGGAAAAGACTCATGTGTGAGGAAGGTACACAACAATGGACAAGTTCTTGTTCTGATTCCCAGCTTAGTCCTTGAAAGTTGCCTGGTTAGAATGTTGGGCAGTCAAGCAATAACCAAAGCAAAGCAAACCAAACCAAACCAAAACCAAACTACCACTGACAAAAACCTGTTTTAGGATCCAGCTTTTAATAACAACTCATTCCTCTAAGACTGATTGAACTATCTGGACTCCACAGCTATAAGGGCTTCTGTGCTATACCAATGAGGTCAAGACCAGTAGTGGCCAGGTGTTCCCAGAATTGTAGCTATCAAGAGAGAACTTTTCACTATGTGTATTTATAGCTTTGATACAAATGGAAGCTTGTCGGTGACCATAAAATCAACATAAAACTTCCTTGTCTGCTTAGAAGATGTGGGTTTGCTGAAAGGACTGTAGAAGTGACTTTGCTCACTACAGATGGCCGAAAGCTGTTTCTGTTGTCTCGGGTGCACTGAGCTAGAGCTGGGACTTCACTAATTAGACCAGGAAGCGGAAGCTAAGCAGAAAGGAGTTAAATGACTCATTGAAGATTTAGAAAGACAAAATTACAAGTTAAGTAAGGTCAAAGCAGTTGTGGTGTTTTTAAAAGAAAACTTGTCAATTGATAGTATTTTTTTTTATAAGAATCAAGGCTGAATTTTCATGTAGTAAAATTTCAAGTCAAATTTTACTGACAAGCCTTTTCTATGCCATTATGGGGTGTTACTCAAGTGCAACAAATGAGAATATGGAAGATTTTTCTTCAAAATGAAAGGCAATGCATGCACCAGTAAGAGAGACTTTGTATGCTAATTGAAGTTATTATGATGCACCATGCTAAACATAATTAATAAGACACTGTATGATTGAATCTTCAGTTTCAAAACTTCTAAAGGACCACTACACACCTGAGCATGAGAAAAATGAATGCCCTTTACCTGAAATTTTATGTTTAATTAGAAAATAATATTTAAAAGAAAAACACTGGGATATTTTGCTGGTTCTTGGGAACCTATTCCTCACACTAGATTGGCTTGCCCAGACTAAATAAAAGGGAGGAGCTTAGTCTTACCACAACTTGATATACCATGCTTTGTTGATACCCATGAGAAGCCTGACTCTATCTTAACAGACACAGAGGAGGCAGGCAGAGGGGAGTTGGGGGCAGAGAGTGGGAGAAGAGGAGGGAGGGGAACTTATGTTAGGATGTGAAATAAATAATTAGATTAAAAAAGAAAAATACTGGAATTCTGTCTGGCTCTTCCCAGCATAAATAAGGAACACATATAAAATTAATTTATTATGGATAAAATACAAGGAAAATGATAGATGAACTTAGGAGTAGCTCTCGAAATTTCTAAGCTCAAAAAGAGTAAAAGTTTACAAGACCAAGTTATGTAGCTCACTTTGTCATGGTATCCTAACATATGCATTTTCTCATGAAAGTAAATGCAATGAGGTTATCGAGAGAACCAGTGGCCCTCTTATCTTTTTTGATTTCCTAATGATTTTATGATTCTTCATATTTCTTTAAGTTACTGTCACCGGGGCTCTGGAATTTCTCCATTTTACTAGAGAACAAGAGAGTGTCTGGCAATTATTATTTTTCATGGGATCTAGTAGGGAAAACCTCATTCCTTTCAGCATTCTCTCTTCACTGTAGATTAATAACAGACAGGAACAGTCATTGAAGAATGTAAAGGATGGTGATGGAGATCCTGACCTTTGATTTTTTCTTTCTTTTGCAACCTTTTCTAACTTCCATCTAGTTCTTTTAGCAAAAAGGAAGCTCCGCATGCAGTTCCCACGCATTCCAGTTAACTAACTCACAAACCCCCAGTGAACCTGTTCTTGTTTCTGGATTTGTAATTTACTAATGCATTCTTTTATGGGATTAAAGAAATTAACAGTTTAATACTTTCTCCTTCGTGAAGTAATGCTTCCAAAGTTATTGGTTGCTTAGGTTATTATAAATATTTGTATTTTCCCAATACAGTGAGCAGCTATATAAATTCTGTAATTTGCAAAGTTTGTGGCAAAAATTAAATCATAAATAAAAATTAGGGTAATACCAGTGAGAATTTTTTTGAAGCAATTCTTTCCATTTGTACCCCTTTGTATGGAAGTGCATGTGTTCTGTAGTTTGAAATGTATGCATTTTGCCCTTGTAAGTTCTGTCTTCATTCTTACCTAATCTGAGGATATGCAACAGGCTGGAGAGCTTTCTTCCTTACTGCCATGGCATCTTGAATTCCATTCATTGTAGCCATCAATTTGGACTGAGATTGTTGTCTTTTGCATTGGACTATGAGACTTGTGAGTGAGAATCACTACTTACTCACCTAAAAATCCCCAGGGGTCTGTGCCACACAGGGGACAGAGTTGAAGGTTCTGTAGAGTTTGATAGAAGATTCCATTCATGCAGACTGCTCATGCCTATTGTTTATTTCTATAGCTCTCTAAAAAGAATTAAAATTCTAATGCCTCTCAAGAAATCGCTTATGTCCATTCATGGTGACCAGCCCAGTCAAAATTCACTCTCGTAAATTAGGAACAATTTATATTGTCCTGTACAATGGACATAGAATTTTATCCTTGTGTTTCTCAGAGGATATAAATATGTGTGCCATTACCCACAAATACATATTTTATAAGCTATTAGTGATAGTTAAAGCTTACTTAGACTAGTTGTTCCTTTGAATGACATAGTTTAAATATACTGCTTTATTATATTAAGAATGAAAGTTAAAGTGAGTAATTAGGATTATTAACTAAATTAAATACATAAATGAACAATTTATGCTTTTTTATTTATTTATCAAAGATTTCTGTCTCTTCCCCACCACCGCCTCCCTTTTCCCTCCCCCTCCCCCTATCTAGTCCCCCTCCCTTGTCAGCCCAAAGAATGATCAGGGTTCCCTGCCCTGTGGGAAGTCCAAGGACCACCCACCTCCATCCAGGTCTAGGCAGTAGGCAGTTTGGATGCTCACCTTACTAGATAATTTATGCTTTATAATAAAAAACTGATGCAGGTGAAATAAAATGGTTTTGTAGTACTTATTGCTAGTTTTAAATAGAAAGATCAGTATAATTTGGAGTTATTTCCTTTTTCAGGATTTATATTTTTGTCTAGAAATAGCCTCTATTACTGCTATCATTTTATATTAAGCAAGAGGATAAAATATGTTTTATTTACATATTCTAAGATGTGAAAGTAAAAATGTTTGCTTAGTAAACAAACCCAATTTTCTAAGCATTGAAGCCTGCGTCAAAGAATCATTTCAACTTCCTTTGTAAAGAGCCTCTGGTGACCTCCAATCCGATAAATAATTATGTGCTGACTATGACCAACAGATTGGAATATGGACACATAAATTAATTAAGTACTGGTTGATGGGGACAGAATAAACAAAGATTTTAAGTAAATTGTTTTTGGTCATAGTTGTGTCCCAACCCATTTGCACATAGCTTTTTTTCTCCCATGAGGCTTGCATTTTATTCTATTTTTATACCCACCTCTTCTCAAAATTTATGTGTATTTATGTTTATCTTGAGGGTATTAATGTATTTTTCCTTGTTTTTTGAGGCATTTCACCAGCAAAGGGGCATCTGGGAAAATTTCTGAGACTGGAGGCATAAAATGTCTTACTCTATGGGAATAATGGGGTGATTTATGCCAAGAAAAAAAGAAGAGTCTACAATTAAGAAGTTTTCACAGAAAAGGAAAAGAAGTTGAAGAGAGCAGGCAAAAGCACCTTGTCCTAAGTACGATCATTTTGACTTCAGACTCCCTTTACCTGTAAGGGGAAACAAAGTTCAGCTTTGCAAGAGGAGAATGAAAACATTTTGATAGCTGACCTTCTTGAACAATAGAAATAGTCTGCTATGCCCCTTAGTTTCCTAAAATAGTCTGGCTGATTCAACTTCCTTTTGTAAAGAGCCTCTTCTGACCTCCAATCCAGATAGAATTATATGCAAATAAAGAACAAATGCATCCAATTGGTTGACAATTCTGCACTGGTAGACAATGATGGAACACACAGGGAAAGTCCATAATCCCTGAAACCTGATTAGTGAAAAATGTAACTGTAATTTGGTGGTGCGGGAGAGCTGTCTGTCTTCTGTCTGTCATCATGTTTTAAATAAACGCTGATTGGCCAGACAGGAAGTATAGGTGGGAAAACCAGACAGGAAGTAGAAATGATGCAATGAGAACAGGAGAATTTGGGGAAAGAAAAAGTTGATTCCCTCCAGTCCTGCGCAGAGGAAGCAGGATGTGGCCTGCCTGCTGAAAAAGGTACAGAGCCATATGGCTAAAATAGATCAGAATAATGGGTTAATATAAGTCATAAGAGCTAATAAGAAACCTGAGCAAATGGGCCAATCAGCTTTATAACTTATAGAGATGTCTGTGTGATTTTCTTTGGGGCTTGCCAGCTGCGGGGTACCAGGCGGGACAGAAACCCCAACAAGCTGGCCCTCATGTTACAATTTGGTACAGGTGTGTTTTGGGGTTTTGTGCTTATGAAACCCATTTCTGCTCCTGATCTGAACTGTCAGGAAAAGTGAGGCTCCCAAGTCCTTGTCTTGCAGCCCTGATTGATGAGCAACTCACTTATGTAGTAATTGATTGAAGTCTTTGGAACCCACAGTGTTGTCTCCCTCCTTCCCTGTGCACACAACAGACTGGGTGTAACAGAGTGTGCTTAAAGGCATCCCTAGGAATGACACAAGACCACAGAAGACAGTGCAGAAGATCAACCTGTATGTGACCCATGAGGTGTCTTCAACCTTACATAAAAGCTTAAATCTAATGTGCTATTTTATTCCCTAATTCTAAGACATAAATAGCAACATTAGAAACACAATAGCTCTAAAATGACGTAATAATTTTCATATGACATACACACGCACACATACTCACAAACACACATTCACATATGGCACTCTGAGATTCTGAAGACTACATCAGATCTAGAAATTGCTTTCCAAAATTTTTGAAGAAAGCAAATAATTCAGGTTTATACCAATAAACACAATTAGCATTTACTGCCATAATTGTATATGACAATATCAGGCAAACAGTCAAAATAAACATTTCCATTCAAATAGGAAAATGGAAATTCCATAGATTCGATATGTAAGGAAGAATGGATAGGTGTCTCAGTCAGTAAGAGCAATGTCTATCCATGCATGAGGATTGAACTCTAACCCTCAAAAACTCACACAAAAAGCTGTGCACAGTTGCTGTTGTTACCTTTGCATTGTAAGAGAGTGAGGAAGATAGGTGGCTACCAAAAGCTCAGATTCTGTGACAAACCCTGCTTCAAGACAATGAGGTGGCAAGGAATAGAGGAAGACACTGGTTGTCCTCTGCTGGCCTTTGCATGTGGATGCACCATGCACACAGTCACCTCTTCTCTCACACACACCTCGGAAAAATAGTGTAAGGACAAACTGGTGTGGTAGATTCTCTTTGATTAGCTTATTCTTCTCCCTGAGATAAATTACTCTACCGTCCATTACTTCCCACAGCTCTTAGATCTACTCTAAGGACTATTTTTATTAATTAATTAATTAACTTATTACTTGTATTTCTTTTCCTGGTTTCAGATGATACAAACTTTGGAGAAGAAAACATTCTTGGAAGAATAATCCAATTTCCCAGCACAATTTCTGCCTTAGACATCTGGGAACCCAAAGATCATATCAGAGTCTAGCAATAAGTACCCATGGGATGATGGCACCTTAGACAACACAAATCTCTTAAAAATTATTTTATTTTTAATTAAAATATAACTTCCATCCTTTCCTCCCTCTAGCCCTTTCCATGTACCCCTAACTCCCTGCTCTCTTTTGAAATTATGGTCTTTACCCACACATACGCCAATACACACAAACACATATGTGTGCCCACATGCACTCCTAAATATATAAAAACAACTTGCTCAGTTCATCTAGTGTTTTTTGAAACTATTGTAACTTCAGGACTGATTACTTCATATTGGATAACCAGTTAAGGGCTCATATCCAGGGAAGATTATTGTTTTCCACTCAGCATTTCTGAGTTGCCTGTGGGTTGTTTTTTTTTTTTTTTTTTTTTTTTTTTTTTTTTTGTCTATAGGAGGGACCTTGTGGCAGGCTCATGTTAGCATGTCTTTTGATGCTGTATTTGTTCAAAGCTTGTTACCATTTCTTGGCTGAAGCTTTCCTGTCATATCTAGAGCATAAAATCTCACACTTGATTACCTGGTTCTCTGGCTTTGACAGTCTCCTGCCACATCTTCTGCAATGTTTCCTGAGCCCTAGGTGCTGGACTTGAGCTATAGACATATTCTTGGACTGACCACCTCACATTCACTCATCCTCTGCATTTTGATTGGTTGTGATTTCTACAAGTGTTTCCATCTGTTGCAAAGAGAAGCTTCTTTGATGAGGAATGAGACCAACACTAATTTATGGCTATGAGAATAAACATATTGAAGGCAGTTAGTAATCTATGAAAGTGGCAGTAGACTTTCAACACCTCCTGGAGGTGGAAGGTAAGTCCCTATTGCTGAAGATACCATGTGCATACTTCAAACACAAGACCCAGGAGGAGGACACAAATCGGATATGACATGTAACCTTCATCCTTGAAGACTAGCTTTCATAGTGCCAGAAAATGCTATGCAAGCTTCCAAATTAGGAAAGCAGCCAAGAGTACTACCCAGTTATAAACAATGATGACCAGTGTGAGATTGCATTTATGGGTACAGTAGTAATGCTCATATCTTAGCGATAACTAACATTTCTCTAATTGAACCTAAGGTTTGCTCAACAAGAGGGAAATCACACCTGGTATTAGAAACCTGGCCAACTCCCTAAGGCTAGTGGAGCCATGGATCTCAGAGGACAAAGAATATCTTTAAAACAAAGGTGGCAAAGAATGGCCTGATTTCATCAGGGGCCATGAATCGATAACCATACTCATATCTCCATCTTAAAAATATATGTACATGTATCTAAAATATATCTTAAAATAAGCAAAGGCTTCTGTAAGAGATATTTTCCTGAACATTAGTCTTATCTATCATAAGACTCAATCAGCTATAATGGCACAAAGCATTTTTCTTTTTTATATATTTTTTACTCCTGGTAGATGACAGGCACTTCTATTTTCAAACTCTGCTCTTCTCAGATTCTGTGATTTTTTTATATCTACTTGCAAATAGAGTGATTCTAAGTTTATCCAATGAAGACAAGAAATCAATCCATGTCAGTAATATTCAGCTTCAAAATCTCAAGTTCATGACATGCATTCTCTGTGTTCCAGGTCTCCATAGTGTGTGGATTATAGATATTTTTAGGCTCTTGGTCCAGTACTAGTTTGTTGAACAGCGAATTTCCGGTGTTAGGTTGCACTTTATTCTGTCCATTTTTCTGTGATAGCAAACCAACTTCCAATCCTCAATGGCTTACAAGAACAAACATGTATTCTTTCTGTCTCACATATTATTTATATCCTGTTGACTGCAGTCAGCTCCACTTCTGTTCTTACTCAACTGCCTAAGCTGAAGCAACAACCCCTATTTGGGTTAAGTTTCTCTCATAGAGAAGACCGAGATGATAAAGAGGCTGAGTTGAAATATCATGGAGTTATATTCAAACTTCTGTTGGGAAAGATGTAACATCCTATACTTACATTTTACTCACATGTTTATCAGTGCATTTGTGGTCAAGATATGGTATAAATATGTTCAGATTAAAATATAACCTTGCAATCTTGCTCTGTCATGGTAATATCCTTTATTATAGGAAATATCTAGTTTCATAAGAAATGTTTTGTATAATTATAGACAGGCTACAGAAGTGGGACACTCAGACCTACCATGGAAAACTTAATACATCAGTATCGGCTGCTAATTGCATAGTTAGTGCCTTCTGCATGCTTATTTACTCTCCTATCACATTGCCCAGAACAAGGAGAAAAAGTATGTCAGTGTGGTTCCCTTCCAAACCTTGGTCCATGAAAGGTGGATATCTATAGAATTTATTAATTTGTCTGTTATTTCTTATGAGTTGAAAGTATTCAAAACAGGGAAAGGGTGGGCAAAAATTCCAGCTATCCAGTTGCAGTAGTTTTACACACAAAGTTGAGAGGATCAAAGAATACACTATTACAGTAATTTCAAGGGGTTTGTGAATAAATACACTGAGATAATTCCTCACCTTGTATCAATAGCCACAAATTCCTCACCCTGTTTCAATAGCCACATGCATGTCATAAAGCACACCGCTAGCTTAACAAAACCAAAACTAAAACCTAAAACTGACTGTCCCTTTAAGCAAACTGAAGAAATTCACAGACTTGCTTCCCTAGGATCAGATCCTGGAGAACTGAGCTTTCACTTCTGCTCCTATCTCCAAGTAGGCGGAGTTCTTATTCTATGAGAAAGATTGGTGTTTTCTTTCTGATTTTAGGTGATTATTTATTGCTCAACACTTTAAATGTAAATATAATTTCTATTCTGCATGTAAATTAAGAAATGAGTAAATAAAATCAGCAAATTAGATGACATTAAATTAATTTTTGCCAGAAAATTAATTGTTACCTGTTTAATAAGACTTGATTAAAAACAGAAAGCAAACACTCTGATCCCAATGCTTCTTTTGGACAAGAGTAACTGATGTATTTTTGTTAGTCATTAGGCTGCTTTGCATTTCTCATCTTTACTCCGCCTTCTTCGCTCTGTCTTGGCAATCATTTTCTGAGGAGTTGTTCATTCTACTAGAGAAAACAAGAAAGAATGTAAATGTTTCATGAACTCGTTTTTGAGTAAGCTATTCATTTTAAATTCTTTTTTGTCTTCTTTACTTACACTTCAAATAAAGAAAACAACAACTGAAATGAGACAAAATTATGCTCTTTCTTTCTTTCTTTCTTTCTTTCTTTCTTTCTTTCTTTTTTTAAAGACAGGTTGAAAGCTGTATCATTGTGATTCTATCCAGGTCCTTAACCGAAGCTAATTGCTTTGTTGGCTTCAGAATGCTTGGATAAAGGCTGCACTGTAATTCATTTCAGTTCCAAGAAAAGCTGACCTGATCACTGTAAGTCAGGGGCTGAATCAATGTCTCCAATAACGTTTGAATAACCTTTAGTTTTCCTAAATAATAAATCATGAATGAAATATTAGTTTAAATATAGTAAGTTTTAAAATATTTTCATTAAAATACATATTATTTTCAGTATATGTATGATTTACTGCTGAAGGCAAATTTGTTTCTTAGGAGAAAATGAAAGGAAATGCCAACTATGATGAGAGTTTCACAGCCAGGAGGGACGGAAGTTTTCTGAAATGAATGACAAGAAGATATTAAACGAAACGCAGCTATGAGTTTAGACCTCAAATTGGATCTCAAATACAACCATTCTTTAATTAGCCAGAATGCCAAACCACAGTGCTCTGTAAATAGGAGACTTATTAGTCCACTGCCTCAATTCGTTCAAGCTTCTGAGGGCTCATTTTGAAACTCCTGAGTCGGATTCAATTTGGAAAACAACAACATTAAGAATCTGGGGCACCTGTTATACAGTGTGAGAATGCCCTTTTCAGTCTCACCTCTTCTAATGCCAGAGGGAACTCTAAATGCAATTTTGTCTCCATGACTGACCAACTCCATAATTTATGTGGAACCAAGCCAGAGTTCTATATTTAGCTTACATCGACTTGATAGAAAAATGCTTTGAAAACACGGTCTTTAGAATGTCACAATAATAGTCTTCTGACATCAGTTGCCTGACTTATAATTATCCCACGCTAATAGTTTTTCCACATATGCAATTCTGCACAGGAAGCCACGCGAACAGAAGGAACCGTCTGGTGTGATTAGGGTTTCTACACAAGCATTGCCTTTTCACCAATCCTATTTCAAATATTCAGAAATCTACAAGGCAGAAGCCCACTTGAAATGTCTCTTAGATGAGAGTGTTTGGGGCGGAGGGAGGGTTCTACACAGAGCAGCTAAGACTTTGACATAGTCAGATTTGACCTGGTTAGAACTCAGATTTTCAAGTGGAGTCACTTTGTCATATCATACAAATTTATTATAAATTTTTGATTTTGCTATTTAAGTATCCTTATATTTAGTAGCTATATAAGCTACTAAAACAATGCTGATGAAAGAGCTCTAAGCTAGTGAGTGCTTCCAAACACTTATTACCTAGTGGATGTTGGGGTAGAGGTTCAGGGAGGTCAGTGTTCAAGATCCCACAAATAGTCAGTCTGGCAAGTGCTCAGGAATTGGCTTCTCCACTTATGGTTTATCATCTGATTTTTGTCAGATTTGCTCAGTTTGGGATTCTGATTTATAACTCAACTGTTTTCAAAATCACACACGTGTCAAACCACTGACTCTACTTGTAGCGAGCTGCATGAAGCCACATCTGATAATCAGCTCCTAATTACGACTAAGACCTGACTTATGCTATGATCACGCAATGATTGTCAGCTGCTTGCATGTGCGTGAACCTATGGGCAGTGCCCACCTGGCAATCCGGGGTTGGCGGCCCGTGCCTTTTTAAGGGCTGGGAGAGGTTTGCCGAGAAAGAGAGAGAGAGAGAGAGAGAGAGAGAGAGAGAGAGAGAGAGAGAGAGAGAGAGAAAGAGAAAGAGGAAGAGGAAGAGGAAGAGGAAGAGGAAGAGAAGAGAAGAGAAGAGAAGAGAAGAGAAGAGAAGAGAAGAGAAGAGAAGAGAAGAGAGTGAAGAGAAGAGAAGAGAAGAGAAGAGAAGAGAGTGAAGAGGGGAAGAGAGAGAGATTCTGTAACCAGGTCCTGAATAAACTGCTACAAGAAGAGCTCCGGTGGTCGCGTCATCCTTGCGGGTCGAAGGCGGGACGTGACATCTACTCATGCCATTTTGCATCCTGTCCTCCAGCTATTTCCAGTCTCTTGCCTTTTCCTGTAGGGATAATGCCTCTGCTCTCCATCTCGAAGCATTCAATAATTTCAGGCCAGCTCTAGAATCAGAATACAAAGAAGAATTTGACAAGTTGCTCACTTTGTAGTGACATCAGGAACATTAGTAGCCCGCTCTTTGTCTCAGTCTTGAAAATGAGCTTGTCAATAATTTTCCTATGTTAACTATGTGATAATTGGGACAAGAGAAGTAAAACATTTATAGAGCACTTAAGATATATAAATTTGTAGTAATCTGAGAACTTATTATTATTACAATAAACCACTGAATCTTGGGTTTTGCACCCATCTATTAGAAAGCATCTGTTAAATTTATGATGAACAGCATCACTTCCCCAGTTGCTATTCTGTTCACATGATTGTCAGTAGCTTTTCTTGTGGCCTCCAGCTGTGCTTCTTCACTGTGTTTTAATATCTGTATGCAGCCTCGGTCATTTTCATCATACAATTAGACATAGTCCTGAAAATTATATTGGAATATGTGTTTCTTGCAGGATTTTTTTTTGAAAAAGTTTTAACTTTTATTTTTTTTTAAAAAAACACAATCTTTTTTAATTTTGCATACTAATCTGAGTTCCCTTTTTCATCCCTCCTCCCGATCCCCTCACCTTTTCCCTACACCACCACCCATCCACTTGCAGAAAGAGTAAGGCCTCCCATGGGAAGTCAACAAAGTCTGGCACATCATTTTGAGGCATGTCCAAGGCCCTCCTCTCTCTACCTAGGCTGAGCAAGGTATTTCTCCATAGGGAACTGGCTCTAAAACGCCAGTTCATGCACTAAGGATAAATACTGGTTCCATGGCCATCCCATAAACTGCTCAAATTTTTTAACAATGTTTCAGGATCCATTTTAATTGAGGTTCTCACTATATGGTGAGGAAGGGTGGAAGAGCAAGATTGTTTCCAGACACATGCCCCTTCTGCCCCAAGTAAACAGCCTGAGCTCCCCACAACAGAAACATGCTCTCCTTCCCCTGAGAATCCACCTCTGAGCCTGTAAAGGGACCAACGTGTCGGGGCACAGGAAAACTCAAGAGAGCCAGGGAGATTTCTGAATTCTTTCCAGTGCAAAAACTAGAAGTAGATATCCAGGCGCCCCTCTTTATGGCAACAATAAACCCCACCCATTCCCAGTTGAGTCCAAGTCCCTCCCGAGGGAGCTTGAGAGCAGTGTTCATTTCCCAGAGATCCTCTCTGGCTAAGTCTTAAAATTATAATATGTTATTATGGTTGCTATCTGTTCATCCTATGGAAATACATTATTCATTTTAAGTATTAAAGACTTTTTTATAAATCCTGATCTAGTAATATTTATGGTTCTAAGATAGAAATTAACATCTTACAGTATTAAAGTAAACAATTTGTGGGATCCACCAGTTATTTTATCATTTATCTTCTAGCAGTGATATTGAGTTTCCATAAAGTCTATGATTCACACAATAAATGACTAATAATAGTTTCCTGTAAATTCAGAATAAGATTTCTTTAATATGCTCAGAAGTCACCTGGAAATTGTTAAAATGTGGATTCTGATTCAGTATTTCTTTTGTGAGTAGGTTAAGCAACTGATTTCTAACAAGATCCTACGTGGTCATCATGTTTCTGGTCCCAAGAATACCTGGCAAGTAACAAGTCTCTGAACTTACCCCAGTGAAATATTACTATCTCAGTGCCCAGTAAAAAGTAAATGAACACTTCAGTTTGTGCCTGTCTTAGATAATGCTGGGATAAAACACCATAACCAAAACTAACAAGGTGAGGACAAATATGATTTCATGTTACACTTCTAGGTAGCAGTCTATCACCGAGAGAAGTCAGGACAGGAATCTGAGATAGTAACGGAAGTGGAAGCCTGGGTGGAATGCTGTTTACTGACTTGATTCCCATGGTTTGCTCAGTTTATTTTCTGATCACACCAAGAACTATGTTGCCACACCCTTTGTAGGATGGGCCCTCCCACATAAATCATATTAAGACAAACCCCACAGACTTATGAAGACATTTCCTCAAATATAGTGCTCTCTTCTCTGATAACTCTGGCTTGTGACATCTTGATATCAACCAGTCAGAACAGCCCCTGTAGCCAGACGAGCTGTGCAAGAATAAAACCTCTAGGACTACTGGAATTAATAAGCATATAACAGTGGTTCACAACCTCTTAATACAATCCCTCATGTTGTATTGACCCCCAACCATAGCATTATTTTTTTGCTATTTTATAATTGTAATTTTGTTACTGTTATGAATCTGAATGTAAATATCTAATATGCAGATGGTCTTAGGCAACCCTTGAGAAAGGGTTGTTTGACCCCCAAAGGGGTCATGACCTGCAGGTTAAGAACTGCTGGCATATAGTATCTTGTGATAAATCTTTTACTGTAAACTTTATGTTATCAATAATGCTCACACAAAAGAACTTCAGTAAGGACAGCTTATCTGAAAAATCCCATAACATTCATCTCCTCCCTTGGGACCTTGTAGTTCAAGTTTCCAGAATTTACAGCACTCTGATTGTACAGTGAATTCCTGCTGTGCAGTCAATACCTGGGACCGAGCAGGGTACAGATCATTACACTTCACAGTTCTATCTCTGATTTGATTTGTCTTGACATTCAAGAAGTGTAAGAATATGAGTTAGACATAGAACCACATGACATGATCATACCAGATTTTATGAGTCTACCTACATCTCATATATTTTGGCTACAGGAGTTCAATAATTTTATTTAATAACTTATGTAAGTGTAGGTAGAATAATAATACATTACAAACACAAAGATGTGATGCACTTACGAAAAAAGCAATTTGTTCTCACAGATGTATTTTGATACGTCTCACTGTATCTTCAGTGGGATGTTCCACAGCCCTAGTCCATTAGTTCTTCCTCAGTTTTCCCCATTTCTTACCAATGTCATTAGATGTGTCCAATTTTGTCATTCTTCTCCTCACATAAGATCTCTTGGCCAGACTTTCTATGTAATTTCTGAATATATTGGTAAGTATCTTCTTTTTCTGTCCTTCCTTGCCCTGAGAAGGGACTGATTCCTCTGCAATGCCAGTTTTAGAGTATCTTTCATGTCATAATTAAGTTAAAAAAATTATACTGTTGTCAATTTTGAGTTACTTTTGGCAACCATGCCCCTGTGACTCATGCTGAGGAAGAAGCATCCTGACCGTGAAATATGCATGACTCTGTCATTAAATAAGAAACTTAAAATGCCATGTGGGGACCGCGAAACATAAGAATGATGATGCTAGAAATGATGATCCGGGGTGGGTCTCCTTATAGGGTCGAGTCCTTTACTGTTTCAGGAGATAAAAGAGGATAGATAATTTATCTTGTATTGTACATCCATGAGTAGGTAAACTGCAACACTCATTATTTGTTCCTTCCTTTTTTCTCTTAAGCTCCTACCAAGTTCAGTTGCTGTATATTTTTCTATTTAACAATTTTCCTTCTGGAATTTCATAAAACCTCATCTATTAAAATCATCATGAGCTTTTAGACATAATAGCACACCACTTTTATTTTTTTATTTTTTTTATGGTTTTCTTGGGCTACTTTCTTTTTTTTTTTAGTTTCTTTTTTTTATAAATATAATTTTTTATTGAAAAAAAAGATTTCCGCCTCCTCCCTGCCTCCCATTTCCC